>NC_039251.1:16818939-17118939 GCF_003368295.1 Carassius auratus | reverse complement strand
GATTAGAGCTGTGCATCTGATTAACCTAATGGCTTGAAACACCACCATACAGCAAAAATAAAAATAATATTTTCAAATGTACTTTTAAATATTTTTCAAAATATGCCAATAAATATATTTGTTAAAATATATATACACACACACACACATATGTATGTTTATGTTTTTTATTTCTGAAAGTACACTATTAACATCAGTCAGTCAAGCATTATAATAATCAAGTATTATTTAATAATATAACTAGTAATTAGAAATAAACCTGATAACCATGTTTGAATACATATTAGTCATTCTTACGTTTGATCTTTGATGGGCATAAAAAAAAACAAAAAGTCATTCAAAAGTCAAAAAAAGCTTTCAGTGTTTAACCTGTTAACTGTCACTCACATTTTTGAATATAGACTTGAAAGTGCATGATCCAAACCTACATTTTTATCATTCATGACTGAAAATTTGATTTAAATTTTAAAACATTTTGTAACATGATTTTGATGTACTATTTTCATGGTAATGCAATGTTTGATTTTAAAATGGATTTCAAAGGATGAATTTAGAGATTTTAAGTTTTCAAGTGATATATAATTTCTGATGATTTCTAAAGTGTGATAGAGAAAAAGGCAACAAAGAAAACTTTTTATGAAAAAGGTCAGAGCTCCTTTTATGATGTAGTGTTTCGAGGTGCACTCTTGCCATAAATTAATCTAATACTTTTCCTACGTAATAAATAATAAAAAAATTAATAAGATATCTATTTAGGAGTCTTAGACCTTTCCAACGATATATAGTTCGTGATGATTAGATTAGGATTTAATTGTAATACAGTGAAGTAAATGTAGGCGTCCAACCGAAGGGCCAGGTGACAGTTAACAGGTTAAATTTGTATAATTTAATTGTATAATTGGTTTATGTTATTTATTAGTTTGTTCTTTTTTTATTTATTAATTCCTCTATTGTTTTTGAAGTTGTTGTGGTTAAATTCTTGTTTTTAAGTGTTTATAAAAATAAATAAAAATCAGGTTTTGTACGTTCGCTTGAACTGATTTGCTTTAATCAAAACAGGGATGATAATAGGTGAGTGCCAGCCAATGAGATTGCTGTTTGTGCATTAACCCACTACCGGAAAACCCTGCGTTTCTTAAAAGCTGAAGAATTCCAAAGGAACGCCGTTATTTTGACAGGAAAATACAACAAAGAATATAGTTTACATGTAGCGCATCAATTCTCTCTCTCTCTCTCTCTCTCTCTCTCTCTCTCTCTAACTATCTATCTATCTATCTATCTGCGTGTGTGTGAGACATAGCGACTTCACACTAGAGTTTATGTGGCGTTGCACCTCCATTCAGATGGACTGAAAATCATCACAGATCGCTTGATGGAGAGTGAAACTCTGAAACCCTCAATCAGTGTTCGTCGAGTGAAAATATATGTACTAAACTTATACTTAGCCTCCAACTCACACACTGGCAAGTAAAATCTTAGAATTTATTAGCCATTGGCTAATATTAGACATAATTTAGTCTTGAAGATTTAGTCGCAGTGTAGAGGGTTGTGAAGAATGACCATCAGATGACCAGATCCACTGCTTTATACATCAGTGCATAGTTTCATATAAATGTATTTTTAGTGTATACTTATAGTTTCCTGTTTCTTTGATCATTTTACAGCTTAATCCAAAGTTCCTTCACACCAACTCCACCAGCCACACTTGGCCCTTCAGTGCTATTGCAGAGCTGATAGGTGAGCGAAACTATCGATATCATCTGTTCTGATATTGTTCATTGTGATAATATGTGTGAGCAGTTTGGAACAATGGATGTGTGCCCTCAAGGGTTAGATTACTATGAAATTGTAACCCAGTTTCCCCACGTTAACATATCCCTGTCTATATTGGCAATGCTTGGTGACAGTTTGTACTGTGTGTAATGAATTATGCGAGAAATGTTATTGCATCTGATGTATCACTAGCCAGAGGCAAGTAAGAAAATAACAGACTAATTATGTTCCATTGGTGTTCATCCACTCAAAGTCGAATAAAAATGCGTAATCTGATCAAATATGTTGTCTACCTTAGACAATGCTTACGACCCAGATGTGAGTGCCAAACAGTTTTGGATTGATAGGACATCAATCAGAGGTCAAGACTGTCTAGTTTTCATGGACAATGGCGCAGGAATGAATTACGATAAGATGTACAAAATGCTCAGGTGGGTGAGAACACAAACCAATGCTGACTACTAGCATACACTGGGGTTACATGATCCTTAATAAATCATTCTCATATGCTGTTTTGGTATTTAAAGGGTTAGTTCACCCAAAAAAGAAAATTCTGTCATTAATTACTCACCCTCGTGTTGTTCCAAACCTGTAAGACTTTCATTCATCTTCAGAACACAAATTAAGCTATTTTTGATAGAATCTGAGAGCAAACCAAGTTGGTTGGATGTCAAACCAAGAAACGTAGCAAGGAAATCGGTAAAATAGTCCATGTGACTTCAGGGGTACAATCGTAATGTGTATAAAGTATTCTAAGTATTTGAATTTAAATAAGTATTCTAACTGCGAGAATACTTTTTGGGCGCAAAGAAAATAATAATAACATAATTTATTCAACATTTCTTTACTGTTAGAGTTACCATCGTCCGCCATTTTGGAGAGTAACCCTGAACGTAATCAGCCTTGTTTATGTTCAGTATAGAGCACGCGCATTCTGCACACAAACAACATTGATTATGTTGATTACGTTCTGGTGTAACTCAGTTGCATTGCTGTATATGGAGGATCAGAAAGCTCTCAGAATTTATAAAAAATATCTTAATTTGTGTTCCGAAGTCTTACGGGCTTGGAACGGCATGAGGGTGAGTAACAAATTGAGTGAAAGAACCCTTTAAGAGCCCTTTCTTATTATCATAGTTAATTGTTAAACGAAGTGTGGAAACAGTGTAATTTAGATTCTTTGATGAATGTTCTTTTTTAAAAATACAGTAAAACCTGTAAAGTTGTGAAATGATATAAAAATTCCCTCAGAAATCATTGTATTATGCTAATATGGTGCTCAAGAAACATTGCCCATTATCAGTGTTGAAAACAATTGCTTCTTAGCATTTTTGTTCAAACTGTAAATACTTTTTAAGGATTCTTTGATTAAAAAAAGTTTAAAAGAGTAGCATTTATTTGAATTTTGTTTTTCTTTGTATCATAGTAAAGTCTGTCACTGTCACTTTTGATCAATTTAGGGCTTGATCAAAAAAAATGTTTAATGTTTAAAAGTTTTACTATATAACATTTTCATTTTGTAATTTTGAAGACGCTTTAATCTAAAGCGATTTACAATTGGGAGATACATAAAGCAATTATTTTTAAAGAGGCAAATAGACACAGGAAGTTCTTGTAATACCAAGTTTTAGGCATTGTTCAAATAAGTACAAGCTAGAAAGGGAAGGAATAAATAAAGAGAAAGACAACGTTTTTT
Organism: Carassius auratus; assembly: GCF_003368295.1. NCBI lineage: Eukaryota > Metazoa > Chordata > Actinopteri > Cypriniformes > Cyprinidae > Carassius > Carassius auratus. Next base: position 17,115,470 of record NC_039251.1, on the reverse strand, counting down.
CTTTTCTTTTTTAATTTAAGATGAAGTCAATTAGTGTTGAAATAGTTCGCTGAAACTGAAAGAGTTTTCAGCTGTCACTTGAAAATTGTCAGGGATTCAGCATTCCAGATAGGGCTGGGAAAATCATTCCACCAGCCAGGAATGGTGAACGAGAATGTTCTAGATTACATACTGTTTTCTTCTCCCTCTCAGTTTTGGCTTCAGTGACAAGGAGACTATAAACGGCCATGTCCCTGTGGGCCTCTACGGCAATGGATTCAAGTCTGGGTCCATGCGCTTAGGAAAGGACACCATTGTGTTTTCCAAGAATGGAGAGTCCATGTGTGTGGGCCTTCTGTCCCAGACGTATCTTCAGGAGATACACGCGGAGAACGTCATTGTACCCATCGTCTCATTCAAACGCATCGGACAGTCATATATCCTTACCTTCTAAATAAGCAAAGACAAGAGTAGGCCTAAATGTTGAGTTAGTTTCAATAATAATTTAAGTTGTTTTTAGGTAAGAGTTTCAGCATATATTTCTATTCTCGATTTGATGTCTGTATCCTTGACCTTTCCTCTCACTCCGACCTGAGTCACAACACGCGTCAAGTCTTCAAGATATCCTGCGCTACTCTCTGTTCCAGACAGAGGCGGAGCTTCTCTGTGAGCTCAGTGCCATCAATGCACTCTATGACACAGATTCCACAGGAACACGAATCATCATCTGGAACCTCCGCAAGTGAGAATCAAAAGATATGCTGAATTTGTAGATCAGAGCAGTGTTTGGCGTTGCTAGTGCCATTCTCTTGAGCTACCAGGCCCAGGAATGGATAGATTCAATGTTTCAGGAATTTCTTTTTTTCTGCTACAGAACATCCACAGATAAATCAGAGTTTGACTTTGACACAGACCGCTATGACATTCAGATCCCATCTGAAGTATATGAGAGTGAAAAGGAGAAATACAAGCAACCGTCTCACTCATTTCAGTCAAGCCCAGATAGCGATTTCTCCCTGCAGGTGAGTACTTTACCCTCCTATGCTGAGAAGGTCTAACACATTGCAGTCTACATATTGTATTATCATTGTGTCTACTTCATTATGCATTACAGCTCACAGAACATAACAGTAATACTGTATGTTTTTGTATTCATTTTATCTTTTTGTAGGCATACTGTAGTATCCTATACTTGAAGCCCAAAATGCAGATTATCATTCGTGGACAGAAAGTGAAAACCCAGCTGATCTCTAAAAGCCTGGCAAACATTGAAAAGGATAAATACAAACCCAACTTTCTAAATGTATCCCAACCAATCATATATGAGCAAGATGTGATTTCCTGTTCCCTATTTGAAATTTAGTTCTTGGAAAAATAGGTGTTAACTTTTTAATGTAAGACAGAATTGTTTGTTCATGAAAACAACTTGACAAACTCAGGTTTTTTTTTTATGAATTTAACCAACTCATTGAATACATATATTATATAGTGAGCTTTCCTTAAGTCTTCTTGTCAGAGAGAAAGCATTCCCATCATATTTGGCTACAACACAAAGAGCAAAGACCATTATGGAGTCATGATGTACCATAAAAACAGGCTCATCAAAGCCTATGAACGTGTTGGATGTCAAACCAAGGTAATTATTTACATTTTTAATTTATTGCTTTGTGGCTAAACACCCACTTTGCCATTTACTTTAGTGAGACAAAGTAATGTTTTATAGTTTATTATTTTTACTACTTGGAGTATCTGAATGCAATTTTAATCTTGATTTTGCAATTAGCCAAATGGAAAAGGAGTGGGAGTCATTGCAGTGATTGAGTGCAACTTCCTTAAGCCAACACACAACAAGCAGGATTTTGACTACACAGAAGAGTACAGGTGAGAATAATACTGTACAGGTGTATTGTAATGTTAGTTTAGAACAATTTAAGTGTAAGTTAATATTGTTTTCTGTTAGTTCAGGGGTGTCATACTCAGCTTCTGGAGAGCCACTGTCCTGCAGAGTTTAGCTCCAACCCTAAACACACCTGATCCAGCTAAATCAAGTCTTTAGTAATGTCGAAAATCGCTCCCAATGCCCTTAAACAGGGCACTATTTAAGGAAATGGTCATTTGTAGTAGTGTCCGAAACCATAGTGGATGTAATTGAGTGCCCTTATTCAATCCCATATTGTAGTAATAAGGATTGTACAACCAATGTGCACTCAATGGTACTAGATGCTAGAGAATTGCCATAATGCAATTCTGTAAATAAATTAATATAGATATAGTCCTGAGTCAGAACTTACAAATAAGTCATACAAAATTTTGACAGGGCAATCTCAGTACTATGATAGGAACGAAAACCTGATAAAAAAATGTTTTTTTATAGATGATCCTGAGCCGCAACAACGTTTTACAGAAATTGGAGATAAATCTTTTAATTACTACTGGAGCTGCCAGTGTACTTAGTTTTAAAACATTATTTTTTTAAACTATTAAGATCAAGATTACCAATCACTAACTATGCAAAAGTGACTGCATCTCCAGTGCGCTCAGTGTCCGAAATCGCTCTCTCATTCACTCATTCACAAAACCCTGTATAGTGTATGGTACTTGAGTGCACTATATCATAAGGAGTGGAAAAAATAAGTGAATTGATTCGGACAGTGAGTATACACTGTATACACTGTATACACTGCGCGTGAGACTTGAAGCTGTTGCAAAAACATTGCCATATGTACTTTTATACTACATGTACCTAATTTTAGAAAATAATATTAATAGCAAATAATACTCAAAATGACTTTTATATTGCAATTATACATACCTTGTGTCAGCTTTGTGGTTTCATCGATGTTATATAATTATTTATTTTTGTAATGCTTTTACGATCATAATCATTAAATTCTATTAAAATAATGAGAACAAAAATAAACACACATTAGTACGTTCATAATTTTATGTATTGTTGTTACATGTTTATTTTACATCAGAATGAATACGCTACCTACTGTGATTAACAAACATTTTTTAATTATCCACCAAATTATCATCATTTTTGTAGGTTAACAACGATGCCGCCTTAAATTAGTAAAATATTAAACTGAGTTATTGCCCACATATTATTCTAATATAAGTAATGTATGAAAAAACGTTAAAGCAGAAATAATAAAGATGTAAATGTCATCTCTCATTCAAACTTGCTCGCTCCCGCTCTCGCTTCCAGCTCGCCGTTTCTCCACATTGGATTGTGGGAAATAGTGCTTCAGCAAGTGTACATCGGTTGTACACTCGCTCTGTTCCCACGGCTCTCGGCCCCGCCCCACTCGTCACATGGACGAATGTAGGGAATTAAGTCGTTCACTCAGAATTCTGACAGCACTACACAATGGCTGGCACCCGATATAGTGCACTATATAGTGGATAGGGAGCGGTTTCGGACACAGCATCAGTGTCTTGAATTCCCTCCCTCGTTTTTTATTCACTCTGTCAATTGTACTATATCAGTTAGTTGACTAATGTAGGGAATAGTGATTGAGGGTGTAAGGGGTGATTTTGAACACAGCCCTAGAAACTTCCAAACAGGTGTGTTGCAGTTGGTTGGAGAAAAATGTGCAGAAAAGTGGCCCTCTTGGAGCTGAGTTTGACACGTGTGTAAGTACATATAGAACTTCCTGGACCATATACATACTGTTTATGGTCAAATTTATTATAGATTCTGAATATTTATTTGAATTAAAATTGTTTTGACTAATTATGAATATCTTATTTTGTGAGCACATTTGCAATTCAGCGTTTGATTTTTGATGAGGCAGGCAGGGTTACAGTCAATTCAGGTAACTACAAGAATTGCCCGAACACTTGTTAAGTTCTGTTCTCATACTGGACTGTTGAACTAAATGAACAAGCTCTTTTCTATTTGAGTTCATGACTAATTTGTAAAGTTTTCAGGAGCAAATTTGGTTTTCTAAAACAAGAAATATATAATATAGCAGTCTAAGTTGCTTATTATTTGTCCACACAGGAAAACCATGAACATTTTGGGTGTGAAACTGGAAGATTATTGGAAAGCAATCCGCCATAAAAAGGGATTAAGCAGTACAGTATTTATGGAAGATATCCCGTTAGTATACACTCACATGCAATTTCAAAACATTTGATTTATTTATTTTTCCATACATAACTCTTGTTCCTTGTTTAACCTAAAGGAAGCGTCCTGATCAGAACTGGGCTCAGTGTGATGAGTGTCTGAAATGGAGGAAACTTCCAGATGGAATTGACATGAATAAGCTCCCTAAAAAATGGTTCTGTCGATTTAATCCAGACCCCCAGTTCAGGTTTGTTTGATCTGACTTTTCATTGTTTAGCTTGTTAAAATGATTAACCTCCAGCAGGATTCAAGAAAAGGGAAAATATGTCCTAGGAAAATTATAAGTAGTGACTACTTTTTAACCTACATATAAAGTAGCTGTAAGCTGTTTAAGGAGAGATATCACTGAAAGGGATGTTCTGAGAAATCACATGTCTCATGTGTAAAAAGGTAAGATGAAGTCTGGTGACTGTGACTACATGCCGAAAAATAGATATGACAAAAATGTACCATGCACTAGCTATCTTAACTAGATCTATCTATCTTAACTCAGTTTTATTTTTCATCCACCAATATGGATGTAATATCTTATTATTAATAATATTTAACTTGCACTGGAATGGTCTCTGTGACATCTCACGGGATCTGAGCAAAAACTCTCACAGTTTATTTCCAGAACATGATGCACGATGGGATACCCATAGCCTCTAAAAATGTATTCCTTTCACATACACACAAAGTTATGTTAAAATACCAGTTTTAGCAAGTATTCTAGTAAATACTGTCGGTTATGTCTTAACATGTTGGTGTGAACCAGACTTTCTTCTAATTCAATAAAGCAACCTGTGACCATCTTACCTTTTTTCTCCTCAGGGGGTTGCATCTTTGAACAGACAGGATGTGTGAAAACACAAAAATTTATTTCAATGTATTTGACCGATGTACAAAATCTTTCGTCTAAACATGCAATGTAGATATTTATCAGCAAATGTAAGTGTGTGTGTACATGCAAATCTCTGAACATGTCTTAGCACAAACAATTATTCTTTCTACATCCAGGCGATGTGAAGAACCAGAAGAAGCTGAAGATTCTGAAGATGAGACTTCAGACGGCCTGAAAACATACAAACAGTAGTGAGTGATAAAATGTGTTACAACTGTTTATTTATTTTATCTGAATATGAATTAATTGAATTTCCCAAAAAAATTAAGATAATCCAGTGATAAGATTAAGAAACTAAATCTGATTTACCAGGTGATATAGTCAGACACTGACGTTCTTTGTTATGTTGCTACAGTGAGAGAAGCCGCAAAAAACAGCAGGAGCAGCAAAGAACTCAGGTATCATCCTCTGAGGTAATCTTTCTGGATTTCTCCATCCAGTGGTGGTGTTGCTTGTTACTCAGATGTCTTTTCTCTCGTTTGTAATAAGATGGAAGAAACCATGTTGAGGCAGGAACAGCAGAAAACTGCAGAGCAGCTACAAAAGAAGGAGAATCTTAAAAGGAAAGTTGACCTTGTGTGTCAGCGGTACCAAAAAGTCAGTTTTTGCTTTTTTTTTAAGCAAAGCTTAGTTAAGCAGTTATAAGTTCCTAGAACATATTAAAGTCTTGGTCTTCCCTTTTGTTTTCCTAGAGCCCTTCCTCACCCAGATCACCTGCGGCCCCTTTGAAAGCAATGAGCCCTTTCAATCCAATGACCCCTTCACAGTCTGGTGAGGCCAAATTGTGTGTGCATTTTTATTTAACCCCGAATCTAAATTATTTGATTGATGTTTTGTGTTTGAACAGCTTCTAGCCCCTCGGACAGCATGCCAGTGATTTCAAATGTCAGGTCCCTCTCCACTCCTCAAAGGTACATCATTCTCATTCTTCCTCTCTCTCTCTTTACACACTTATTTCCATTTATTATTTCTTAATTCTGTTTTTGCACACAACATGATTTCAAACCTGTCTTCTACAGAACAAAGAGAGATCTTGATTTATCCCAGAGCCATCTTGTAAAAAGAGCAAGAACATTACATGACCACTGTAGCGACACACCAGGTAGTCCATCAACATCTGCAGCTACATCAGATGTCATAACCTCACCTTTCACGATCGCAGACGATGGTGGCAATGCAGTCAGCGAAAACAATGTAGAGAGCAGTGACGATGATGATGTGGTTATTGATGAGACCAACAGCACACCAAGACGGAAACCCTTTGACCTTTCTAAGGTGAAGGTGGAAAACAAGACCAGCAAAGATGCACCAGGATTATACATGGAGTGTAGTGATCAAGCTTCCATGGAAACTGAAAACACCGGAAAGGAAACAATGGAGGCATCGACCTCCAGTGGCCAAACAAGCATAACAACCCAAACAGAGCATTTCATTATCAAGGCGGAGAAAGATGAGCAGGTAAGAAAGGAAGAAGGTGGGATCAAGAAAGAAGAGACTGAGAATGATGCGAGAATGATGGAACAGAGCGCTATTAAGGTGGAAAGCATGACAAGTACAGATACAGAAATCAAAGGTCCCATGGAAATAGATAGATGTAGTAGCGTAGAAGTTTCCAGACCAAATCTTGAAGAAACAGAGAAGACACCTAAGGAGAATAAGATCAGTTTTGAACAACATGCAAAGTCAGAAAACCAGGAAGGTGTGGCATCAACTTCCAAGACCTCACTTTTTTCTGACATAGATATAAACCTTATGCCAACACTTGAAGCACAGAAGCAACAGGATAACCTGCTAGATCTTCTAGAGGCCACAGCTCGGGAGAGAGATGAATTCAGAGAGCAAGCTCAGGAGAACAAAATCAAGCTTTTAAATCTCACCATGAGGAAGAAGTGCAGCCATCAGAGCATCCAGACAGATCCATCAGAGGAACAGCACTATAAGACTCTCTACTTGCAGGCTACCCAGTCCATCAACAAGCTTACGCAAGAGAGGGATGAGCTAAAAGTGAAACAGGAGGAGTTGTTGCAAATCAAAGCTGAGAAAGAGGCACAGGATGAGGCTAAGAGGAAGGAACAATCGTCAACAACGAGCGTTTGTGAAAATGTAGATGATGAAATGGCTCTTCAGGTGGATTTTCTTCTAAGAGAGCTGGACAATCGCAACACTGAATGCAATGAGCTGAGAATTAAGGTGAGAAACTGGGTGTTTTGATTCTCTAAATTCTTGTAACTAATAAAAAAAAATGACAGTAGTCTCTGATGAAAAGACCAGCATGAATTTTTCATCCAACTTAGTAAAATTTTGATGCTGTTAAAGGTTAGTTAGCCAAAACAATTATAATATTCTGCCATCATTTACTCACCATCATGTTGTTCCAAATCTATATGACTTCCATTTATCCTTGAAACACATGAAGGCATTTTAATGAAATCTGGTAGATTTCCATTCGTCTATTGAAAATCAGTTTAAAAAAACGTTGACACTTCAAAAAGTTCATTGAGCAAAATATTACCTTTGCATGTTTCTGGGCCTTGAATGTTGTAGTACCCTTGCTGTCTGTGCTGGGTCAGAAAGCTCTCAGATTGCATCAAAAATGTGTTCCGAAGATAAAGTTCTTACAGGTATGGAATGACACGAGGGTGAGTAATTAATCACAAAATCTTTATTTTTAGGTGAACTATCCCTTAAAGAGGCATGCTGGGAAGCTGGTCATGCTTAAACTGTTCTTTTTTTCCTTTATTTCATTTTACTAACCACTAATTGTATACTCCAAAGTTGGAGAGCTTGGAGCAGGAGAAAGCTCACTGGGTACAGTTGCAGAAGGAAGTAGAAGAGCTGAGGAAACAAAGAGAGGAGTGGAGCAATGCAAGAGAGCAAGAGACTCTGAAGGATCATGACACTAGTTCAGAACAAACATGCAGCACAAGATCAGCTGCAAACCTTGTGAATGGGATCCAAAAGCAAGGAGAGAGCAGTAAAAGACCCGTCGAGGGAGAGAACGCAGTGATGCCGGCCAAGTAAGAGCCTTCTTGACTTGTTGACTTGTACATGCTCATTAGGAGTCTCGTTTTGATGCACATATATAACTCTGCTCACTCTTCTGTCATCAGGCTGAGGGAGCTGCGGTGCAGCATCGCCCGGTTATTGGTCACTTTTGTTCCTGCCTTGGACCTCGACCAAGTGAATTATGATTGTGAGGTCATAGATGAGATTTTAAACCAGGTCATACAGGAGATTTCCCCCCCTTAGACCACCTTTAGTTAAAGCCAGATGCCAAAGTGTTCAGCATAGGTTATTAGTTTGTGCATGGTGACTCAATGTTCAAATTTTATTCCACTCTGAAGTTTTATTTATTTACATAATATTCCTGATTAACACTTGCAGTTCTTTGGGCAAGTTTTACATTGTTTTACACATTCTTATTCTTTTAATCACTGGAATAGGAATATGTTGTTTCAAGGATAACGTTTGACCTTTATGTAAAAAAATGTTTTTGCTTGATAGCTTCTAAACGTTTAAGGTTTCTACATTTTATCTGATATGCAGTTGTTTGTATTTCTAATAAAAGAATACTTATACTCAATTGTAATTGGAGAAAAGCTGTAGTAAATGCTACTCAAATTGTGTACAGGCAGTTCTGTGTATAATATTGTACATAATGCTGCTTTTGAAAAAAAAAAGTTCAATATAAAATAAATTTTATACTTGTTTGATTAAAATTGTTTATGTTTGCATTTCTGAATGTGGTTATGTATGTATTTTAAAGTAACTTTTAGTTGCATAGTTTATTTTATCAGATTAGTTGCTACGTTTTCTGGTAATATCTGGCCATACGGCCCCCGAACCTTTAACCCTCTGGTATTGTTACTTTGGGTGTCACACTTGTGTTGAAACTGACTGGAGACCATGATCTTAATAATAATAAATAATTTTATGAATTTATCAATTTTAATTTCAATAATGTTTTTTATATTTGGTATTTTGGGGGGATTTGTTATGACTATAACATTTCATAATTATGGACCATTTATTTCTGTATAAAAATGTACAAAATATAGTGTGATGTGATGTCACTCTCATGAATAAATGCACAGATTAGCTCAGGGCCAGTTGAAGTAGATGTGTACCTGCAAGCCTATCCACACACTCCCAGGCCCAAATCTCCACTTTGCTTTTTAAACCGAAAAGATGAAATTGCTCGGAAAAACACTAAAATAACCAATTTCCACAAACATTTATGAGTGGTTTGAGTGCTTTTGGTCTTTTCAGTGATGCGCAGCTACTACATATCTGTTCCCATCTAAAAAAAAATGTGTTCTGGGGTATCATGACCCTTCAAAATCCATTGAACAGAGGCAGATTATGCCGCGTTTCCACCGAAATTACATTACATTTACGAACATTTGTACCAGGAACTTGGTAATGAAACTGTCTATGTGAAACCCCTGGAATTTAGTGAATGCCGGTGGAAACGCTGCATAATGCATGAACAGCTCTCTCCACCCTCAATACCATGACTTAGGTGCCCTTGAGCAAGGCATCGAACCCCCAACTGCTCCCCGGGCGCCGCAGCATAAATGGCTGCCCACTGCTCCGGGTGTGTGCTCACAGTGTGTGTGTGTGTGTTCACTGCTCTGTGTGTGTGCATTTCGGATGGGTTAAATGCAGAGCACAAATTCTGAGTATGGGTCAACATACTTGGCTGAATGTCACTTCACTTTCTTTTCACTTTCTAATGTTTTTATCCCTGGGGGGAATGGAGGCGTGTCTTTACTGTATGTACGAGTCAGGAAGCACTTGTGTCTACTTTACACTGCAGATTATTTACTTCATATTTTCTCAAAACCTAAACGTGTCACTCGACTCTGACTGACTGTGTCCAGGGTAAGATACTCTTCTGTCTGCTAATGACACGACAAAACTAGCAAGAGAGACTGTAACTACTTTCTATCAAGATAAATATTGCAGTTTGAGAAATGTAACCTTTTGTGGACGTGCCAAAATAAGTATTGTGCATAAAGCCTTTTTTATTTAACGAAGAGAATGTGTTTACTCAGACATGTTTTGGTTTCATACGCCAATGCAAAACCTATGTCTATGTGTAATGCACATGCTATTATTATTTTCACAGTGTTAATGTGATTGATATATTTACTGCGGGATTCATCGCAGTTTTTCATCGTTCTTTCGCTTTTCTTCAAATATCCAGACACACTGGGACCACGACCATGACAGTGTTTGAGAACTGTACTGTGGTGTTAGATGTGAAGAACCTGCCTTTTAAAGAGAAGAATAAACTGAGATTAGCTCTTCTGGAGAATGGAGGAAACATCTCATATGTCATCAATAAAGAGGTTCCTGTTCATTTGTTAATCTTATTCTTTTATCTTCTTTTTTTTGTGCTATTCAAATTAAGAGCAGCTACACTGAGAATTTGTTTAAAGGATTTGGGTTGCAAATTACATGTCAGTCATTCTTCAGTCATGGGACAAAACGGGTCCAGCAAGAGTAACTGCTCTTTGTTTTAAAAATAAAAATATTTAAAATCAGTGAATACCACTGTCACTCTAAAGGACCCCATTGCCACAGTTCAGTGTCAGACAGGGTCAGAGTTTTATAGGTCTAGAATATTTTAAATCCTAATATTAACATTTCCTTTGTCAAAACACCATTTTCTAGTTTTTGAGGAAATTATTTGAAATATTTTGATTATTTTACTCTCTTGAAGCAGGTTTCATTATCACCTTGCATCAACAGAAAAAAAAAAAAAATGGCTACTACATGAACTCCACTGGTTTTGTGAAAGAAATGGCAAATTTGTCAACACCCTCAGATGTCCCCACCATAAGATTTTGTGTTCCGATGATATATCAAAATACTTAAATGTGACTCTTGAATAAAAGCTTTATTAACATACTTTATAAACGTGATTGTGGTTTGTTGTGTTTGTTTTAATACAGTAATTGACCGATTCAATGTATTTGAGAGGTTTTCGGCACCACCGTCAGATGTCAACTCTGTCATTTGAATATTTAGATAATATTTCATTATGATATACAGTATTTGTTGTGGATTTGTTGGGCACATGTGAAAGTGTAATCTGTCTGCTAACATGAGAATGTTTTGTTAAAATTATATTACACAGTCCAAGGTAAAAAAAAAAAAAAAAAAAAAGCACATTTTGTTAAAAAAACAGGATATTTGGGAGGTGTATCATTAATAGTACATATAAGATACATAAATGTAGTTTAATTTGTCTGAGTACAAGGTATCTTTTTTTTTTTTTTTTTTTGTACCGTTTTGTCCCACTTCTCAAGAATACACTATTTAAACAATTTACAGTCATTTGATTGGTTGAACCCTCTGATACTGTTAACTTTAAGTGTAGTTAAACATAACACAGCAAAATTTACTACAGGTAGATTAGTGCCATAGAAATAAACAAAACCATGTGTAATACTGCGTTTAATCTACACAATGGCTAATTTGTAGATTGTATCCCCTGCTGTATTTTGATGTTTTTAGTTTTTTTCTCTTTCCCATTAATTTCCTTTGCTAAGAGTACAAGTGTGTCCATTTTTATATGACTATTTAACATTTTCTAATCATGCCCAAATTTTTTGTGATTAAAATTAACAAGCACTTTATGCTTTATAATGCTTCAAATAAGTAATGCATGTTCATTGGTCCTACTGAGTTGCTAAAGAGCTGCAGTGTCTCTTCTGACCTCAGTTTATGTCCTCCAGTGCTCTTTTGTAGTCACTAGCAGTGTGAAGGATCTGAGCGGTAACCGGCGGCGCAGCATCCAGAAGCTGCAGATCCCAGTGGTCGGGACGCAGTATGTGTGGAGCTGTCTGGATCAAGGGCTTCTCCTGTCATTGACGGAGCATAATTTAACCCCAGAGCTGCAATACCCCGGCTCTGAATTCCTCCCTCCTTCAAGTAGGAGTCTCTTGTACCTCATTTGAGGAATTCTTATACTTTCTTTGTTAAACAGATGTTTGCCTAAAGTCATACTGTAACTAAGGTTTACTTACGTGCGATGAAAAAGTGTGGAGAGACAGAACAGATGGGAGTGTCACAGCCACATACGTTTTATTTGCTAACAGTGGATCTGTTTTCTCTGTATTCTGTTTCTTCAGTTTGACATTATAGTTGGGGTGTAAAAGTATTTAGTGAGATTAAACCATGTATTTTCGTGGCACTGTTGACATAATGTTGTTTTTCACTACTAAGCGGTAAACGTGTCAACATATATACTAGGAAAAGAGAAGTTCAAATGTCACCCTGAACTCCCAAAGAATTATTACTGGACATCTGGGAAAAATAAACTAAATAACGAAAAATGTATGGTCACACATTCTTGAGCTGATTCTTTGAGCGCCCGCAACTGTTTGTAAGTGTTTTCCTGTCTGCAAGTGTTTGATTGTGTGTTTCAGGTCAATCCCAAGACTTTGTCTGTTCTGGAGCTGCAGAGTGCCAAAGGCCGAGCAGGCCAGCAGTATCGTGTGTTGTGTTCAGTCTTGCATGAAGCTGAGGTTTGATCATTAATGTTGTTATCTCTGGAATCATAGATGGTGACGGAGGTGCTGAATTAGTCTTGTGGTGACAGACTCTCTCTTGCTGTAGTCCGCAGTGGTTCAGGACAAGCTGGTGTTCTGCGTGATGTCTGAAGATGCTGTGGAAGCGTATCTACAGCTGATGAAGGAGATGGAGACAGAGGGATTCACAAAGACACACACATTTTCCCCGGAGGTTGAGCGCTTGGCATCCTACAGCCTGCAGCAGGTTAGATAAACACAACACAGATCTGTTTTTATTCATTTGATATATGTATAACATGTGACTAATGGGTGGGAAATAATTGCTCACTCTTTTGATTGGCAGCTGCTGTTGGAGGAGAAGCTGAACTGCAGCACCGTGTCACAGGAAGTTGGTGTCTTTGTGGAGCTGGTTTGGACTGAAGCTCTCGGTTCCCTTTATAACATCCTGACAGTCCCTGTCTCCAGAATCAGCCTCAATGATGTGAGAATGAGCTTAGATGATCACACACAGCGCAGTGAATTTGCTGTGTTTAACGGTTCCGGTGTGTTTATTGGCTCTGTGCTGCTGCAGGTGAGCAGGGTGGAGGGATTGTTACTGCAGGCACAAAAGACTGAGAAAGAGGATGAAGTCAAAGCCCTGCTGGAGGAGGTCAACACTCTTCTGCCCCTCAGAATGATCGACCCTCCTTCCAAACACAAGCTTGTGTCTCAGAAACTGGACCTTTGTCAGGTATCAGTATAAATAAATGAAAGTCAAACAAATACTGAATTAAATCCCTTTGCAGGTTTGAATTTGGCTTTTTAATTCAGCAATTCAGCAGATGACCTTTTGCTCTTTTAACTCTTCTGTCATCTGCAGCTGATCAGAGATATTGTAAATGTGAGTGAGGCCACCCTGGGAAGCCCCTCATCGTCGTCTCTGGGGAAGTATCGGGCTCTGAGGTGCAGCATTGAGGTTGTTCCACCACAAAACCCTGAGTTTCATGTTGTCTCTCAACTGCTTCAGGACAGGTAAAGGTGATTGTGGTCTGAAGTTCAAACATGAATATATTTCTGAACATTGTTAACCTTATATGCACTCCAGGCCTTTCCAGATTCAGCAGATACTGCGTGTCAACAGAGGAGTGGAGTGTCAGATATTTAGGGAGAATTTAGGCAACATTAAACCCCTCCTCCACTCCACTAGTCCCAGCAGTTTTGTTGGAATACTGTCACGGTGAGAGTTATTAATAAATAATTTATTTGAATATTAACTTTAAGTAAGTGCTGAATCTTAATGTTAAAACCATGGAAATAAGTACCTTTTTTTTTGCATTTATTTAGAACCAAGAACCAAGAGAAAACATTATCATCTACAGCCGTGAGAGGGCACTCTATGTTTTCAGTGTAGACTACAGGAGCACTGAGCAGCATAGAGCGCCCTCTCGCGGCTGTAGACGCTAATGTTTTCTCTTGTTTTATTTCTCTTGGTTCATGTCAAATTAATTTTGATAAATAAGTCGCACCTGACTATAAGTCGCAGGACCAGCCAAAGTATGAAAAAAAGTGTGACTTATAGTCCAGAAAATACAATACAAAAATACCATGTTGACCAATCCTGAAAAACCACAAATCTAATATCTGACTAAACATTGGTTTAAATTACTTTTTGTAGTGTCTATTCAATAATTCACTCTTGTGCAATAATAATGTCTTTTCTTAAAAAAATGCTGAGATGTATATGATTAATTGTCATTAATCTGATTGATCAGCTTACCATGTAATTAACTGAATGTACAATTTTAAACCTTCTGTATAGAGGTCTGCTGCTGCCCAGGGTTGGAGTCGAACAGCATGGAATTGAGAGAACAGATATCGGGAATCTCGGAGGAGGAATCTACTTCAGTGACTCTCTGAAGTCAGTGGTTTTTAGCATTACTCAGTCATCTCTTAATATAACAGATGTATTAATAATGTGAATCCATTATTATGATGACAACTGGAGATTTTAGCTAGTATGTACGTTTTGTTTTTTTCTTCTCTGTGTTAGGACTTGTGTGAAATACTCCAAGCCCAGTGTGACTGACGGCTCTCGGCTGCTGTTGGTGTGTGAAGTGGCATTGGGTCGGTGTAAGGACCTGCTGAAGAAAGACAGCACTTTGACTTGTGCTCCTGACGGTTACCACAGTGTACACGGAGTCCAACGCTCTCCAAACAGACTCTCTGAATTTGAGGTGCTTTTCTTACTCATTATCTGTGTACTTAAATATTCTGCTTCTGTTTGTGGGATCTGATGTGACTCTTGCATTTGTGTGTGTGTGTTTATATTTGACAGGATGATGAGTTTGTCGTCTATAATACAGAGCAGATCAGACTGAAGTATGTGGTACAGTACAGTCTGGAGGGAGACGAGTTAAAAGAGTTCCAGCCTCAAATCAACACTCAGCTCACACAGCTAACAGACACAACACCTGAAATCTGTGAGTAATATCTAGTGAACGGGACATGTTGAGAGAGACCAGCTTTTATATGTGGAGGAATTTGTTTTAAATAATGCTCTCAAATTATTACATTTATTACCAAATTAATTTAAATCGGAATAATATACTAAAATGTGTGTTTTTAAACTCATCCATGGTTTTGTGCCAATGTGTTTCTTTAGTGCCCGGTGATGACAGTGAGGATTTGGAGTCCATTAAGAATCCTCTGGAGGAGATGATCGCAGGTTTACTGGACAGCAGTGGTCAGAAACTTCCTCTACAGGCTGTCAATGTGAGGTGCAAGCTGATGGACCTGCTGTGTCAGGTATGATAATACAGCGGTGGACTGCACTTTGAAATTAAGAGAAATGAGCATGATGCATTCCAGAGTAAACCAAAAGAACTACACAATGAAGAAGAAAAAAAAACACTAATAAAATAAAACTAGAACAAGGCTACAATCAGGACCACGGGAACAAAGGCATGAAATAAAAAGCAACAGAATTAACAAATTAAAAGGCTGAAAATCCCACATCCAAACACTGAAATATAATTCCAAACTGCAACATTAATTTCATCTCGACTTCCACCAGGTCATCGTATTCCAGACTTACACAAACCAGAGTGCTGTTCCCATTGAAGCAAAGTATGTCTTTCCACTGGAAGAGACGGCAGCGGTGTGTGGATTTGAAGCCTTTATCAATGGAAAACATGGCATTGGAAAGGTCAGAGTCTTTCAGAATTTGTCAAATGCAGCCTGGTCTCTTTAAACATCTTTTTCATCAATTAACAATGTCTGTTTTTGTCCTGTAGGTAAAGGAAAAGGAGCAGGCTCGTAAAGAGTACAAGCAAGCCATAGAGAAAGGCCATGGAGCGTACCTGATGGACCAGGATGCACCTGTGAGTTACTGTAACTGATCTGGAGCTCAAGTGTGTGAGATGATGTATCATTCAAAAGGTTTCTTTAAGGTCATATGTGTTTATGTGAGGCAGGATGTATTTACCATCAGTGTGGGGAATCTTCCTCCTGGAGCCACAGTTTTGATCAAGGTGACGTTCATCACTGAGCTGCTGGTCAGAGCAGGCTCTATAGTCTTCTCACTGTCTGGCAGCGTGGCACCATGGGAACAGAGAGCCGCCCTTTATCAGACAACTCAGGTACGTCACTCTTTTGTTATTGTATTTCAAATCCTTTGTGGCCGGCTGATTGTTAGCATTTTGACTGACACTTGTGTTGCGTTTCAGGCCACTGTTGAAAAGATTGGTGTGACAGAGCTTCATTCAGAAGGGTGAAGATCTAAAATACTGGAGAATTCACAGGGAAAATCACTCAAGATACACAAAAAATTCCTCGCACATGCTAATGACTAACAGAATAAAAGCTGAATATTTAATGGAGCAAACCACATCTAACATCATTTAACCTTTAACCTTTATAACATCATGTTTTATATAGAGTAGCACCTGGTCTAGTTGAACTGTGAATGGTCACTAAGTAAGGCACAGCGTTGTTGTAACTCGCTTTCATTTTCTTTATCTGTCTTCAGGGAGTTTTCTCTGTCTATGTCCATTGAAATGCCTTATGAGATTATCAACTTAAGCTCTTCACACCGCATCAAAACCAAGGTTATCAGTTCATTTTGGTGCATTGTCTTAGTAAAATAATTAGTAAAATAAAAAATAAATGAAGTAGACTATATTAACAGTATTAGTGTTTCCCCTGTTCAGAGGACAGACTGTAAGGCAGTGATCAGCACGTTACCGGGACAGACTTTGGGATCTGAAGGGTTACAGGTGTCCTTCAGTCTTTCTAATATCCACATGCCCAGAATGTGGGTCGAGAACCATCCAGATAAACATAGTCAGGTAAAGAAATAATTAATCCCATCTGCTTTCCTAACTTTCATGGTTATTGCACACAAAAAATGGCACTTTCCAACTTACGCACCCTGGCAAAAATGAACACTGATACGGAGCTGATCCCTGCAGGCCTGCATGCTGGTGTTTTATCCAGACTTTAAGTCAAGCGGGGTGTCCGGCTCTGCAGGTCCCTCTAATGTGAGCGATGTGGTCATTCTACTGGACTCCTCCAAGTCCATGCAGGGAGACACCATGCTGAACGCCCGCAGGATTGCCCTTCATGTCCTCAGATCTCTGGACCGCTCAGTGAAGATCAACATCATCTCTTTCAGCACTGGTTAGAGCTCACTCAAACCGTCTGATACTGTTTTATTGATCATCATGTGGACATTTCTATTTCTCTTATTTTTGTAATGCATTGTAAAGCATTATAAATGTTTGTTTTTACAGATTACAGGGAAGCTTTTCCTGCACCAGTGGGTTTAGATGAGGCATCTGAAGCAGCCAGGAAATTTATTATGGTGAGTTTACAAATGGTTAAAGATGGTTCTGAAACTCAGTTTCTTTGCGTATCATTGCATTTCTCCTCTCTTCAGTCATGTGGCGGCTCTGGTGGTGGCACTGATCTGTGGCGGCCTCTCCGGAGTCTGAGTCTGCTGCCTCCCTCCCGGGGCGTGAGGAACATCCTGCTGCTCTCTGATGGACATGTTCAGAACCAGCCTCTGACCCTACAGCTGGTCCGAGAAAACTCCTGCCACACGCGCCTCTTCACCTGCGGACTCAGGTCTGCCTTTAATCAAATCTCTTTATTTTTCTCCTTCATTTACACTGAATTTCTGAACATAAGGTTTGTGTTTGTCTAGCTTGACAGCTAATCGTCATATGCTCAGAGCTTTGGCTCAGGCAGGTGGAGGAACATATGAGTTTTTTGACACAAAGATGAAACACACTTGGACAGAGAAGGTGAATCACACTCTATTGAATTTTTTAACAACTTAATTGGAAATATTATCTTTCCGATATTGGCCAGGCTTGAGTCTGAGGCTTTCATTGAAGAGATTTGTGGGTAATTTCAGGTGCGGGCTCAGGTTCGGCGTATGGATTCTCCAGGCTGCAGATCAGTGGCAGTGAAGTGGCAGCAGTTTAATCCCACAGCGTCCCGTCCTGTTCAAGCCCCCTCACAGCTTCACGCTCTCTTCACTGACTGTCACACTCTCGTTTACGGATTTGTGCCACACTGCACTCAGGTAGACAGACTTTACTTTACTAAACTGCATTGTTAATAACTATTGTAGTTGTTATTAGGAATGGGTCATATATTGAATATTCACAACAACAAAAACCATCGACATCTTGAATGTAGTGGTAATTTTAGTCTTTATTCAGTGTTACAGATAGAGTTTTCATTGTGAATCACTACAAACTGTTTCCATTAATTGATTCAGAACTCTAAGTCACTGAATCACTGAAAAATGTTCATGAACACTGAATGTAGATGTATCAAGAAATACTGTAAATACTGATGTTTTTTTTTTACAGATTACTTTTGTATTTGTGCCAGTGGCATGCAGTGGTGTTTGGAAATATTTGATGTAAATTCAGGTCCCAGTTCCACTCCCCTGATTGGTGCATCTAATTAACTAAAATAGTTCAAAAATCTTTCTTCATATCATTTTAAATTTAGTAACCAGCAGTGTGCAAACATGGCTTAGTTATTTTTAGTTATTAAGATAGCTATCAACTATCAAGATTTTTCAAGATTTAAAATACCTGTGTAAAATATTAAGATAGATATTTTAGATGAAATCCCCAGTGATTTGTCTTTGTGTATTGTTTTGAATTGTGTAATATTCGCTCATTTAGGCCACACTGTTTGGTGATTTGAGTGGACAAGAGATCAAAACAATGGTTTCCACCACAGAACTGCAAAAGACAAAGGGAACTGTGAGTGAACATCTTAAATTCTTCATATAATCTGAAACCCCATCAGTTGTTTATCAGGTGTTTGTAGAGTTGTGTGTGTGTGTGTAGTTTCTTCACAAGTTAACAGCAAGAGCGATTATCAGAGACTATGAAGATGGCATTCTAGCTAACAGTGAGGCAGAACACGAGGTACAGTATTTAGCTGTGTGATGATATTTTTTATATAACTGGCAGATCTGCTAACAGAAGAACTTGAATCGCTGTGTTTATCTCTTTATCAGGAGAAGAAAGCAGAGCTGAAGTCCTACATCATTGAGCTCAGTAAAGAGTTCTCCATCTTGTCCCAATTCACAAGCTTTGTCGCCATTGAAGAGAGGGTATGATTGCTGATCATTTAAATATAAAAAACTCCAGTTTCAGAATTAATGTCAAATCTGTATTAAGTAGCTTATTGTTATCCTCAGAAATAAAACATTTGTAGCTTGGTTAGTGGTTGACTGATGTGAGATTTTAAATGCCAATATATACAGGTCCATCTCCAAAAAATTTGAATATCATGAGATCAGCCTGGGGCACTGCTGAGGCACTATTGAGCCTTCAGCTTGTCTGAATTGTTGGATCGACTGTTTCTCATCTTTCTCTAGAAAATATCCCATAGATTCTCTTTGAGGTTCAGGTCAGGCATGTTGGCTGGCCAATCAAGCACAGTAATATCATGGTCAGCAAACCACTTGGAAGTGGTTTTGGGACTGTGGGCAGGTGCCGAAGTCCTGCTGTAAAATGAAATCAGCATCTCCATAAAGCTATAGAGTAGCACCAATAGCTACCAATAGCTAGAGGGTGTTTAGTTTATTGATTTTTTTGTTTAGCGCCGCCCACGTTCCTTCTTCCCGCTCTCTCTGTCTTGTGTATCATTGTTACTGTAAATACTGTACATATATACCACTTTCTTTATTTCATTATAAAACCTTTATTTTACCTCGTACTTACCCTGAATAAATCACTAGCCGTGTTTCCACTATCGAGCTAAGACCGGGCGTGCTAGTGCGTGCCAGGGCCAGTCGCGTTTCCACTGTCACTTCCGGGGCTTGATCGTGCCTCGCCGGGGCTTCCTTGGGGACAACGGCCAGGTTTTTTCGGCCTGACGAAATCCTTGGGCCAAAGCGGGCCAGCTGGGGCTAGAGGAGGGGTTATGAACAAAGGCGGAGTTTCTCCGTGTCTAGAGAGCGTCAGCGCGGATCATTTAAAAAAGATAACAGCTTTAACACCAGTATTAAAGACTTTTTAAAATTAGTTGAGCTCAAAACTCACTCTTAGTCAGCAGCGAGTGTTTGAAATAACTTGATCCGATGTGGATTATAATCACTAAACAAGGCAGAAATATTTATAAGCGATGTAAAAGACTATGCACGCTAAACATTAACATTACCATGGTAAACATGGTAAATATGACCGCTTGGAGAATTCAGACATCAGCTTATTATTCTCTATCACAATTGTGTATTTATTAAGTAACATTTTATCTGTCGTCTTGTTTCGTGAGTTTAGCTCCACGTTGCATATCATCAAAATATAATAATGATTTTTGTTCGGGAGCTTTTATAAAAATAGAGAGTATGTGCTGTGGATCATTTCAGAAAGATAACCGCTTTAACACCAGCATTAAACACTTTATTTAAATAAGTTGAGCTCAAAACTCACTTTCAGTCAGCAGCGAGTGTTTGAAATAACTTGATCCAATGTGTATTATAATCACCATACAAGGCTGAAATATTTATAAGCGATGCAAAAGACTATGCACGCTGGGCATTAACATTAAACATGGTAAAATATGACTGCTTGAAGAAATCAGACGTCAGCTTCTTATTCTCTATCACAATCGTGTATTTATTTAGTAACTTATATTATCTATCACAAGCCTCGTCTCGAGAGTTTAGCTCATGTTGCCTATCATAAAAATATAATAATGTTTTTGTTCGGGAGCCTTTATAAAAATAAAGATATCATTCATTCTTAATGTGATGTATAGGCCACTGTGACTCCAAATAAACAGAAACAGACTCGACTGAATAAGCAGGCTATTTTCATAAGCGTTAAAAATAAATAAATAAAATAGAAAGTGTATTTATGTGTGATTAATTTTGAGTCTTGATAAATTAAATCAATATGATCAATGCATCACTTATTCTATAGTTAAAACATCGATGCTTTTGAATGTGAATATATAACAAAGCATGCAAACAAACGTTCGTTTTGTGATCGCGCATGTTCCAGTGACTTATTTCTTAGTTTTCTGATAACTTCTCTTTGTTAGTGAAATAATGAGGTTGCATGACGTTGTTCTGAGAGGCGTGTAAAGGGCGTGTTTTAGTGATGCGCAGCGGTGCTTCAAGCTCCACTGTGGAAACACTGCGCTATTCTGGCCTCGGTGCTACTGGCCCGGGGCTATGAGCCCCGCCCGGCCCGCTTTAAGCCCTGGCTCGCACTGGCCCGACAGTGGAAATGCGGCTACTGAGTTGCATTATATTGTTCCGGTTTCATGCCTTTGTCCTGCACATTTTTTGTATGTGTTTCTTTATCTTTTTCTTTACCTATCTTTTTTAAAAGCTAGACTCCATTATCCCTAGACCAACTCGAGGTCATAACACTTTGATACAGCACTCTGTGGACAGCCTCCCCTTTCAGGCTTAACCCTTTCAGACCTTTTGTGACTTAGCCTCTTTGTGGAGGGTGTCAGTTATTTTATTTTGGACCATTGTCATGTCAGAAGTCTTCCCCAAAGAACATGAGATACTAGGGATGGTCATTTAATGTAACTCAGATGTAAATATTCTAATATTCTGAGATACTGGATTTTTGACTTTCATGAGCTGTAAGCTCTAATAATCAAAAAATAAAAAAACGTTTGAAATGTTTTACTTTGAATCTAGGATATATGAAAGTTTCCCTTTTTGAAATGTTACAACAACATTTTTTTGATTTTTTGAGATGCACCTATATATACAGTATCTGAAAAATATGTTTTAATGTTTTGTATTTAGTAAGTCATGCCATTATAATAAAGAGTTTACACACAAATAAAGTGTTTAATATTGGTAATAAAGAACATGTGAACATCTGTACACACAGGGAATCACCTTTTTTGCACAAAAAGGTAGAATCAAAGTACTTCTAAGTAAAATATGCCATGAAGTAATTTCTGTGAATTATTTTAAACTGAATCACATTAAAAAATACCAACTAATAATATCATTGGCTCTTTGCAGAAGCAGAATGAGCTTGACATCGGATTCACAGATATTCCTAAAATCATATCAGAGGAGGATGTGGATATTTTGCCATATATGGGCTGGACTGAAGAGAACCTGAAGGCTGTGCATATTAGTCACAGCCTTGATTCCCAGACAGGCACGAATAACGTAGCTGACCCGGTGGATGGTATTGGTTCTTTTAGCATTCGTAGTCTCCATCAAGAGTTAATGGAACCTCTTTCCTTGATTGATAGTCATCTCATTTACCCTGCTGCCCATTTTTTGTCCTCAGAGCCTCCTCACTCTTATTTTAGTAGATCTGAATCAGGGGAATACATGGACTATGGACCTGTTTCCCAAAAAGAAATCACTCCAATAATTTCCCCCAAGAGTTCTACCTTTTCCTGTTCCACAGAGAACTACACTGAGCTTGACACCTCAAGTCATGTTCTCTTTACAGATCCTCCTCTTTGTCACATATTTCAGCCATGCTTTTGCATGGCTTCAAGCCTTCCTATTTCTCGCAGTCGCAGGATGGAGGATTTTTCCAGGAGGCAAAGGGCTGGTTACCCCATTGTCTTCGATCAACCTTTGTTGTCTGCAACACCCTCTCTCCCTGAATCTGGTGGCTTTGGTGGTCTCCTCAAAAGTACAAATGGGCATTTTGGTTTTGGTTCCACAGCTACTGGACTCTTTGGAGCATCTCTAAAACAGCAGCAAAAGGCACAAAAAGGACCACAACAACGAATAGCCGCTCTGTCTTCTGAAGCTGGTAAGTTGACTTAAATTGATGAGGTTTCATCTGTGATAAATGTTGAGATGAAGTAAAAGTAGCTTTCTGTTGTTTATCTCATTTTTGTATCATTGTCTCCTCTTTCTATCCTTTCTCAAATGAAGCTACACACAGTGCAGCTTGCTTCTCGGCTCCCCCTCTTCCTGCTCCTTCTGTTCTCTTTGGTCACCCACAGTTCCTGAGTTTGCTATTAAACAGTTTTCTGGTTTCTAAGTTTTTAGCTTTAGAGCATCTCGGCAACAACAAATGTTTGGAGAGAATTTGAGTCTGTCGCTCCTGGGGAAACCGATAAGCAGACCAGTGGCCTGGAATGAGCTGTTTGAACTTCAGCATGAGGTGTTTACACATGATTTAATACACTAGATTATATACAGTATGTAAATGTGTGAGGGACTATGAACATATGCAATGTATTTGGATATAGGATGGATACTGGGAGTGCACTGACAGGCTGAGCAGGTTCCTCAACCTGGACGTGGACTTTTTCACAAATGTCTTCCTTCAGGAGAAAGGCATCCGTTCTTTTGGTAAGAAGATTTCTTACATTCCTGTTGCTGGTCTGGGCCATATTGCAGCTTATTCTCAGCAAGAACTGCCCATTTAGACAGCTGTTCATATGCGCCATTTAGTTGCCACATGTAGACCTTGCTAGAATGAGAAAGTGCTTTTCAGAGTAAAGTGCAAAATGAATATAGCTTAAAATGATCAGATCTCTATTTTTCAGACCGTTTGTGAGTCCGAATCAGTAAATCAGTCACATGTTTTGTGTGTCAGGTGTGAAGGCTCATGCTGAAATTCTGAGGCTGGTAGCGACTCTGCTGGTATTGCAGCTGATCCGGGTGAAGCAGCTAGAAGTGGGACGGCTGCTCGAGTCTCTCCTCCGACTAAAAGAGTCCCAGGAGCCCAGGTACCAGCACACGTCCTCATGCAGTGTAGTGATTGACTCTTGTATCTTTGGAATCATGACTTTCTGCTCGTCTTCATTCAGACCGATGTACTGGGAGGCAGTGAAGAGGGCCGTGGACTGGGCCTGTCGGACAGACAGACAGTATCCGTGTGTGTGCAGCAGGCTGGAGATCGGCTGGGATTGGGAATCATCTACTCGTCAACTACTGGGCTGTGATCCTCCACCCCCATATTCCCCACTCAAACCTGTCCTGGAGAGGCGTATGGATGTATCAGTCATGTAGAAACTTTACAAAAACATTCCTTTTCATTGACAGTTGTTGCTTCACTTGGTGTTAGCTTAATATTGCAGAAATGGCCTTAAAGTGTCTCAGAAATATATGTGGACACCTTTAGTCACACTTAAAATTGTATGTAAAAAAGTATTTACAAGTAAATAATGCAAAACTAACTAGTTGACAGGCCAGCTTGATAACTGATTAAAATTGACAAGGATCTTAACAAGTACAGTCCAATAAATCAATTTTTGTGAAGTTTACTTTATTTTTATGAAACAGCATAATTGTATAATCACAAACCAAGTAATCACTGTTTTTATTCATTATAAAGCTATTTCAGTGAATCAAGTTAAAGTAATTGAAAATGTGAAACGTTGATTTGGAAAATAAATTAAAAGTTTTTTATTTTATTATATACTTTATTTCAGTTATTTAAAGTATTGTTTGTTATTTTAATTTTAGCTTTAGTTTAGTTTTAGTTATCGTTTGTTAGATCTTGTTAGAATTTGGATCCATGACTTTTGGATTTTGTTGGAAATATCAGATCCAGCCCCAGACAGCTGGGGCCTCATTTAGAAAATATTGTGCAGAAACCATTCTAAATTTGATCTTGGGATTCATCTCTCAAATATGCATACATTTGATTGATAAAATGAACGTACGCACAGAAAACGCATGTACCCCTCTCTTTCAAATGTGAAATCTATGAATGGCAAATGATCTTGAGCTTGCATGCAACTGGATGGTTTCAGCTCTCTGCCTTGTAAATGACTTCTAATTAATGTAATTTACATATAAAAGATCACCAGTCACCGTACAAATCCTTTAATTCAGAACAGCAAGCTGCAAGAACTTACATTTTCAAAAATCCTGGAGTGTGTACGTCTGCTCAGACCCTGATATGACGCTAAGCACTTTTCCATGTCAAATGCAGTTTTTACAAATATGAGCAGTGGCGGGGATTTAAGCGTATACACACTCTAAAATCAAATCTGTGCATACGCATGCTTTATAAATGTGGCTCTAGATCCTGTCAGAAATCCTGATCCTGTTTTGTCTGGTAACAGAACAACTAGTCAGTAAAATTGTCTAAATTGAAACAGCATAAATTAACTTCCTCTTTCCAAAAACCTTTGCGGACAGATTTCCTGTAAATTAACAGATGTTTGTGCAATAAATATTGTGATACTGGAAAAATTGTGTTATTTACTTTTAAGCAGTTTTCACTCAGAAATAATTTGTACATTTTTAAGCAGTTACAAAGAAATGGCAAATAACACATTGAATTAAATGTCAAATTTTGAAGTAAAAAGACAAAAAAATAGTATATTCTTTTAAAACCTACTCCAATAAGTTTTATATAAAAACATTGTACATTTTTCAAGTCATTTTGCTTGAATGTCTGTGTCCAAGACCACAATTGCAAAACACACATTAATTCCTGTGCCAGCATGTGTTTTTCAGCTGGTATATAATTTCTCAGTATCATACACCAATTTCACAAAATTAAATCAAGATGACAAAGCCCTTTATCAAACACCACAAAACTCGACATAGCTCTAGTTAGATACATTTAGAAAGAAATGTGCATTAGATTGTTCAAAGCAAATAATTTTAGTTGTTTAATTTAATACCTTTTTTTTGCATCTAACACAAGAACAGCTTTTTTCAAGGTGGACATTTTAAAAGTTTTAAAATAAAATATCAAGACTCATTCCAATGCACTGCATTTCGTGTTAAGCATTAAATTAAAATTACAGGTTTCTGTACATCTTTTTTCCTTAAAGGGATAGTTCATCCAAAAATGAATATATTGTCTTCATTTGCTCGCCTTCATGTTGTTCCAAACCTGTATGAGTTTCCCTCTTCTCTTAAACTCAAAAAAAGGTATTTTGAAGAAACTTTGCTTCCCAAACAAATGATGGTTTTCTTCCATAGTTGTTGTTTTTTCTATGGAAGTCAATGGCCATCAACTGTTTGGTTACCAAAATTCTTAAAAATATCTTATTTTGTGTACAGCAGAAGAAAGAAACCCATTTGCGTTTAGTGTTATGAGCACGATCCCAATTTATTAGATAAAATGGTTCATTCAAGCTGCGAATGTGTTATCAAGAGTGTCAGGACTCACATCTCAGAGGTAATATTGACACAGGGAGGAGGAGGTGCTGATCTCCTTCACTGGAAGTAAAGTTTAAAACTAGTCTGAGGGGATTGGAAAGCGCTCATCCTGTTGATTTATCATGCCTTCTACAGAGATGCTGAGCAGAGTGCTACATCACTTCATCAGAGACACTGCTTAAATGTAGGAGCAGGTCACCAGAATGGCTTCATTAGGACAAATAATCTTTGGAAGGTAAAAGACTTTTTCAAACCATTTCAGGCTGAAAATTATAGTATGTACCGAGTCGGTATTGAATGTTCATCAAATTTGTCTTTTGCAGTATGATTTTTCTCATAGTATTAATTTCAGGACTCATCATTTTCATTCTGGCCATTGCATTTTCAGGTTAGTAAAACGTTTTGTTTTAAAAATGCATTTAGACTTTTTAGTTATCGTGTGCTTGTTTGTTTCCAAGTGTCCCAAGGTACCGTTGATAGCAGAAGTCCCTCTACTGTGGGGAACCTTGCTGAGGATGTGGTCCTGGATTGCAGGTTCCTTAGCAACAGTGGCAAAGAGCAATTCAATGATGTGTCAATTACTTGGCTGAAAGACTCTGTCAGTGGGGTGGTCTATGAATACAAAAACAAAGCAGCCCAGCTTCAGGGGCAGAACACACAGTTCAAAAACAGGGCTCAACTGTTCTCAGATGTGATATCAGTGGGCAATGCTTCCCTACTGCTGAGAAATGTGAAGCTGGAGGATGAGGGTGTGTATCGCTGCTCTGTCAATGCACCAAAAGTCTCAGGAACTACCAGCGTTAACCTTAGAGTGGCTGGTAAATACATTTTTTATTCATTTCTTTCAAAAGTACATTAATGTTTAAAACCAGAGTATGTAGTTCTGCTTTATACTTCAGATACGCCAGTAGGTGGCGACAAATGACTCTTTTAATGAGTAAGTCACTGAAACTTTTACTCAAATGATTCATTCAAAACCCTGATTCACAACACAAACAACTGGCTGCATCTGAAAGCGCATACTTGGTGGGTGAAAAAAATGCTAGTGAAGAGAGTAGTATGTCCGAATTCACAATATTCATAAAACAGAAGACCAAAAGTCTCTGGATGACGTAACTACTTCTGGCTAGATTCTGGAGTGTGCATCCAAGGGACAGTTTACTATCACATCAGGCCACGAGAGAATATTTGTGAATTACAGTGAAGCGACTGAAGCTGGTAGCTCACAACAATGACAGCATGACAAATGTAGTACATCCAGATTACATTCATACTGTATAGAACATATGTTCAATGGCTGTTAAGTAGCCTATAAGAAGTATGTACTCAGGAAGTATGTGAATTTGGACACAGCCACTGGGTCTCATTCATGAAACACGAGCAGAACGAATTTTTGTGTAAATCGCGTGTAAAGTGGTTTTGGCGTAAATTTTCGGATTCATTAAAACGTTCGTATTTTCCAAATGTTAGTTGGTACGAAAGAAATTTACACCTGCTCCCAGCCACGCGTAAATAGTGCGTTTAACGTCTGAACGTTTTGCTCATTAATACGGCTGCATTTTAATTCATAATCGGGTACATATTTACACAGCATTTTGAAAAAAATATTATATATATTAATTAGATACGGTTTTTCTTTTAACTTTTATTATGAGAGCCAGTATAGCCCTTACGGAAATTAACCATGGTTTTACTACAAATGAAACCAAAAAACCATGGTTACTATAGTTAAACCATGGTAACCACAAATTAACCATGGTTTTGCTATATTAACCAGTTTAACCACGGTATATGTAGTAAATCTGTGGTTAGACAAATGGGAGTCAATACGCCAAAAAAACATGGGTTACTACAGTTTTACTATAATAAAACCATGGTAATTTTTCGTAAGGGAGGATCTGTAATATGCTGCCAAACTTCCTTTTTTAGGACCTGATATGCCACTAGTAGCCTACGCTTGAAAATAAAATGTGGCGTTTTGAATGAACTTCTGATTATAAAACTTCAATTTCTGCAGCTGAGAAATGTTTCTTTTTCAGTCGCTTTTGAGAAGACATGTTGAAATCCTTCGTTTGGTGTCATGATATGATGCACATATATATCATATATAGTTGTCAGTCGGATTTAATAGGCGGGATTTATGGTAATTGAGAGTGAGCGTGCACGCGCGTCCCATTTACGACTGATTGGAATTCATTAACACACACACACATTTCACTATCACATCTGACGTTTACGAAGTTTTTGTGAATCAGGAGAAGAGTTTTCGGGAAGTTTTCTTTACGCGCAAATCACTCAGATATTTACTCGTATATTTACGAATGTTTCATGAATGAGACCCATTGTCTGTATGCTTCACTGAATCATTCATTTAAACAATTGATTCAAAACCCTAATTCATTCTGGAATTAATGTTTATGAGTAAGTCACTGAATCATTGATTCAAAGATTTGTTTAAAACAGATTCACTTAGGAATGAAACACATGAATATATCTGCAATCGTTATTAGGCTACTTCTTCGGCTTTTCATTCATGTTTTAAATAGCTGAAAATCATGATGAATTAGTCAGTGCATTTTTTCCATCATGTATCATTGTGTAATCAAAATATTTTATTGTACTTTTCTTTTGGAAATATTTCTACAACATAAAAAAAAAAAAAAAACTTTGTTCTTATAAAAATGTGTCCATAAATCTTGCATCAACTATTTTACTGTACTATACTTTGCCTTTAAATTAGTGGAATTATCTCCCACAACTATGTAAGATACAGGAAATGATGTCACTTTCCCTAACTGTTAAGATCTGAAGCACTGAAACTATATGTGCTCTCAATAAGAAAGTATTTGGATCTAGAAGGTTCTTACACCAAGAGTTATTTTATAAAGTGTCACATCTGTTACCACAATATCAAAAAGAAAACTGATTTTTTTTTTCATTGATCACACTTTGTGTCAAACTCTATTGCCAAGGTAGAGTAACAATGCTGACAATGTGGCAGAATTGACAGTCCATCGGTTACTTAAAGGGTCAACTCTGTTTATTAATAAAATAGTTGTTTAAAATCTAATAGACATTATTGATTTATTTTTGCACCCTTATAATATTTCAACAACATTTCTTTATTTACTGGATATATATAAAAAAAGAAATTCAGATGAAAAAGATTTGCTCCAAGAGGACTGTTCTGGTGAAATATTATCTCAGTTTTAAGAGATGGAATGTAAAGACTGTTTGTCTAATGAAACAAGAAGGATTTTTCCTGTTATTATTTATTGTTATTTCTACACATTGGCTAATTTGTCCATAACCGCCTTGAAAAACATTACCATAAAGACATCTGTTTTTTCCTTAAAAGTGAAAAAAAGGAAATAACTTGTGTTTGCAAGCACTGAATTATTAAAACTAAATATGTTTTCAATAAGATGCTGAAAACAAAAATCTTTAGTGAAACGTTTTTGTTTCTTAACACACACACAGACAGAAACACATAATAAAAATTATATTTATCTCATATATTTAAATGTATATCTGCTCATATCGAATTTTGCTTTTTACTCAAATCTCTATATTGTTTGCAGCATTCTCAGCTCCCACATTTACTCAACGGCAAGATGGGTCTCTGTTTGCTCAGGCTCATAAATGGTTTCCCCAACCAGAGGTTAGCTGGTTGAGTCAGAGTGGGCAGCTTCTAAACAGCAGCACCCAGTTTCTCAACAACACTGCAGGAATCGTGCGAGTTGCTAGTGTCCTCAAAGACCCAGTAAAGGAAGATGACACCTACACCTGTCTTATCCAGAACAGTCTTGTGAAAGCTATCTCAGAGGCAACTATAACAGGTAAAATAGTGATGCTGACAGAAAAAAAAAAGTGTAAAGATAAAACTAATTATTAAGCAGGACTCACCCAAAATCATACCATTTACTCAGAGAATTGCATGTCAAATCAAGATTATAAAATCAAATTTAATGAGAACTTTGGATAAACAAACTGGATGTGATACATTAAATATCATGACACATGCAGATGGCTATGCATAGCGAATAATGGGTTGCACAAATGCAACCTAAAAACTATGCTTCTGTTATAAAGTAAATGTTGCTTTTCTTTGTGTTTTTTCTCAGCAAACAGCGTGACAGAAAGGACATACTTCATATTCAGTGCTGCATCTACAATAGTGCCATCCTTACAAATTCTGCTCACAGTCATCCTTATGCTTTCTGCAATCCAGTAGATGCTGTATCCAGTAAAAAAAAAAAAAAAAAAAAAAAAAAATATATATATATATATATATATATATATATATCTGTAGAATTTATTAAAGCAAAAAGTTTTTTTTTTTTTTTTTAAACAAGAATATAATTCTACTTGGTTATTCCAAATATAATATTTAATATAATAAAACAGTAAATAATATACATATATATATTGACTTTAATGAGCTGTAAGCTCTAATCATCTAAATTAAAACAAAAAAAAACTTTTTGAAATGTTTAACTTTACATGTAATGAATTTAGAATATATGAAAGTTTCACCTTTTGAAATAACTTTTCACGATATTATTTTTTTTAGATGTCTCTATTTATATTACATGTAGAAACCTAGATGTAATGGATAGAAATTCAACTTAAAAAAAGTGTGAATTGTTTGAATTGAATCCATATGAAACTTTTGTTATTTATTTATCAGCTGCTCTTGAAACATATGATATCATAGACTATGTAATCACATCCTGTTATCAAAAACTGTTCATATAAAATGTTTGCAATAACAATAAATATTGTGTTCTTATGTCAACAAAGTTGAATTTTTTTAACACTTTTTACACAAGTTATCATGTTAATTTCAATATTTAATCAGTAAATATTACTACATTATTAAAATCAGTATTAAAATCAACAATTTTATCTATTCATATTATACAATGGACCTGAGTTAACTAACAATCCAGCATTAACAAAGATTAATAAATATAGCAAATATGTTGAATATTGTTGGTGTTATGCATAAGGGAAATTAATATATATGATGGACCTGATAACAAAAGATCAGCTGTTTAATAGCTGTCTAACCAATGCAATGATATTGCCAAAGCTACTTCCAAAATCAGAGGCATGGTTTTATATTTTTTTTCATGTTTTATCTTTTTTATAGCCTAGGCTACATCAAAGTCAATTATCCTGGTTTATTCCATATGTAACGGGAATTGGCAGAAAATAAGGCATGAGCTGCATATAAGCAATTTTGACCTTTGGGTGGCGTGTGATCTTGTGTCTTGGTCTATGGGCTTGATCTGTCTAGCCAGCAGATGGGGACACCCATATTCCACGCGTGTTTTACAGGCGCAGGTTCCTCTTTTTACACGCTGGGCTGGAACAGGGTCGGATTTCAGGCCACGCCTCAAAACCTGTACGCGCAATATGATTGGACGGCGAGACACGTCCTCAAATAACATGAGCGAAAAAGTTAACTCTCTCATAAGTTTGGTGAGAGTTGCATTTTAAGTAACTGACAAGATTTACCAAAGACATTTTATGGTAGAGTTAATTTATAAATCCGCTTTATAGTAAACCAGAAAAACAACAACTACAATGTCACTTTGCAAAGAGCGATTAGTTCATGAAGAAAAGCTAGAAGCAGTCTTGAGTAAAAGCAATGGAGACACTGGGAAGAAGAAGTCCAAAGCGGTCTGTGGTGTTTGCAGTCGGATGTATCGAGACCCTAAAATCCTGCCCTGCTTGCACACGTTCTGCGCAGACTGCATTCGCCAGCGCGAGCCGTTCTCTGAGCGTCGCGTGAACGGCGAACGACGCTCGCCAGATGATTACACGCACCGGAGCAACTCTGGCTCAACAATCCTGTGTCCTGAGTGCGATTCAGAGGTGGATCTGCCCCCATCGGGTGTAGATGGGCTGACCACTGACCATCTCGCACTGGACGAGGTTTTCGCGGAGACGCTGCTGGTGGACTGCAAGGTTTTGTGCGACTTGTGCAGCGACAGCGACGCGGGGAAGCGCTGCGAGGTGTGCTGCGTCAACCTCTGCGACTTCTGCAGTCAGGCCCACAGGTCCGTTTATTAGAGGCTGTTTCATAATTAACATGAAATAAGCTATTTATTAACCGTTATAAGCCATGCATAATTGTACTCCTTTAATAGAAATGGAGTAGTTAAAGCGATAGTACAAGTAGGCGAAAATAAGTGAATGACCCAAAACTTCCAGTGAGATCCTAAAGTACACATCCAGTAGTTTACTATCCCATGAGGCCACTGGAAAGGAGAAACAAGACTGTATAGGTCACATAACAGTGACTACATGACGAATTAAATATGAGCAAATTACACTCATACAGATTAAACTATACAGTCATAATACATAGAACAAATTTATTGATTTTTTTTAAAATCCTAAATATTTTTTTGTCTTTCTCTTTATTTATTCCTTCCCTTTCTACCTTGTACTTATTTTAAAAAATACCTGAAACTTTGTATTATGAGCACTTCCTGTGTCTGTTTGCCTTTAATAAGTATCGCTTTATGTATTCCCCAATTGTAAGTCTCTTTGGATAAAAGCATCTGCAAAATGACTAAATGCTAAACCAGTACTTAAAGTATTAGATTTCAGAGACCATTTATTCACGGACTTACCTTTTACTTAAAATCAGGGCTCAAAGAATCAGTCGCACTCAAAATACCACTTTTTTGGGGCAGTTACATGTGTTCAGCTCATAAATACCATCTTTGTGACATAACCATAATGTATGTAATACGTAATGTTAAAACTCTAGTAATCTTCCCTGCAGGAGACAGAAGAGGACCTCCTCTCACTCGATCCAAAGCCTACAGGAGCTGAAGTCTCAGGGTCGTCTCACTAGACCCGTCCTGTGCTCGCTGCATCCTGGACAGGAGTTACGGCTCTTCTGTGAGCCATGCGACCTCACTGTGTGCCTGGAGTGTGCGGCCACCTTTCACCGTGACCACCACTGCAGCTCTGCCCATGAAGTCATCATTCATCACGGCGATCGCATCAGGGATCTGGTCGTCAGGAGCTTAAGGCCCCGTCTTGGCCGTCTGGAGGAGTCTCTTAGACGCGTGGACACATCCCAGGAGGCGCTGCAGGCACGGGCTGACACATTGGCGAGTGAGGTCCGGGCATTTGCTCGCAGCTATGCCAGCGCGGTGGAGGCACATTGCTGCTCACTGCTGCGGTCACTGGAGGACTTAAGGTTGCAGCGCAGGAACCAACTCCATCTGCAGAAGGCTCAGCTGCAACAGGCCTTGTCTGACATCCGTGGTGGGGTGGACTTCGCTGAACGCCTGCTCACATGTGGCTCTGACGCTGAAATCCTCAGTGCCAAAGGAGTTACTGTGAGGAGACTGATGAACCTTGTGGAGTCAGGATTCGACCCTCACCCAACAACGGTCGCCCCTGATAATGCCAGCAGCATCTGTTTCCTTCCTCAGGAGAGTGCTGGAGAGGTGAAGGGATTCCCTGTGGTGGGAGTCATACATGCCAAGACTGTGGATCCCAGCAAGTGCACGATCCAGGGAGAAGGTGAGAGTAGGGTACTATCTGTCTTCAATAGCTTTACACTTTAAAGCTTGAAAAATGACACACAAGCATTAAAATAAACATGGTCACGCTTTATATTTGGTGACCTAATCTACTATGTACTTACATTTAGATTAATCATAATAACTACCTCAATACCTAAGTGTGATTACATCTGTAATTAATTACTGTTATTACATTTCTAATTACACTGTTGACCCATCATCCCTTACACCTTAACCCACCCTTAAACTTAGTCATACCATCAGACCTGTCCGTAACCTTACCCGTATCCCACCTCAAAAGAAGAAAAAGTGTTTTGCAAAACAATATGAACAAAATAAGTACATTGTACTTATTATGATGTAAGTACATAGCAGTTAAGGCCACCTAATATAAAGAGGGAAAAAGATAAATATGACACGTGTGATGCACATACTGAAAGTTCAATTTAACTGCTTCAGTTTGATTATCGAGTCAATAAGTTGAATGGATCTGATTTATAAACAAATGTTTTACTCTCCAAAAATGCTATGCTTATTTAATTTTAGAAGATTTCATTTTTGGATAATTTTCACTTTCCCTATTCAATCTTATTAAATGAAAATCAGAGATTTTTTTTTTTTAATTCAGAAATATGAAAAAAAATAAATAAATTTTAAGTTCCATAGAAGAGTGTGTCACAGGTTTGAAATGGGGGGAAAAAAAATGTAAAAAAAAAATTAATTTTCATTTATTTTTTTGAGCTGCTTCTTTTAAAGTCAAATCTTAAAGTAAAACTGCCAGTTGTTTTATACTTTTATTAGCCTTTCTTCCTTTAAATTTGGTCATTAGTCTGTTTTTAATGCTAAATGTTGTTACCCGGGAAGGAACTGCAGTACAAGTGTTTGGTTTGGTGACTTTACTCTGGAATTTTAAGCTGTGTTTGTCAAACACATCTCAGTACATACTGGTTAAAAAAAAAAAAAAAAAAATATATATATATATATATATATATATATATAGTATAGCCTGAATGCGCTTTAAGTTGCTTTGGATAAAAGCTTCTGCTAAATGCATAAATGTAAACAAATGACGGTTCAGTGCACATTCCTCAGAAACAGTACAGCTCAGATGAAATTGTGTATTTGTAGATTTCTGTGTTCAGATTATGTGATGAGATCTTCAGTGTCAAAGTGAGATATCATATCCGCTTTAGTCCCCTCCTATACACACACAGACATACATACACACCAAAAGGCCCAGGGCATGACACAGGGATAAACCGCAGACAACATTCCTGGCTACCTTGACAACCCAACCTTTTATGTACTGGTGCTCCTGATTGTAAAAGGGACACTTATCCAGCTCTGTCCCAGCATGCCACAAGTAGGTGCACAGCAGGAAGACAATACAATACTGTTTGCCTTTGATGTGCAGGTCGTCCATGTCAGGGTTCCCACAGTCACAGAAAACAAGAAACTGTTTTATATAAGAGCTTGTGTGAAGCGCTAATGTGAACAAGAGGCAGTCCAGTTCAGATTTGATGATTTGGTTTTACTCCTTTACAATCCAAATGTTATAACTCAGAATGTGTTGTTCTTGTGAAAAAACAGATTTCTCTCTGGTGCCTATGCTGGACTTCTCCGCTCATTTAGTCTACATAAACTTGTCTCTTTAATACAGGTGACTGCAAGCTCATTTTCAGATATGCCTCCATTCAGGCAACAACTGATGGCTAACACCAAGTCTTCGTCCTGTATTTTTTCTTTTTCGATAATCCCTTTTCACTTGGATGCATGTCACAAGTCAGAAGAAAAGATCTGTTGCTGCTTCCGCCCCACATAGCCTGTGTCACTCACATGTGTCTGTCTTTGAATAACTCACAGGTGTGGAACGAGGTCGTGAAGGTCAGAGGGGAGAGTTCACTCTGGTTTGCAGGGACTCGTCCGGAGAGCAGATGGGCCGGGGTGGAGGTCCTGTGCTGGTCAGCATTGTACACAAGGAGAGGAAGGGCTGGTGAGGTTATATGGGAAAACTAACACCACCACATTTTTAATGACGTTACAGTAGGGTCAATAAAAGTTGAAGCCTAGGAAAAATATTACTTTCTAATTACAGATTCCTCTTGACCTATTAATGTATGTGTCATTTAATCAAATTTAACAGTTTTTGTAATAATTTATTCTGAGATTTGTTTATTGATGAGTGAATAAAAATAAATATTTTAGATCTTTTAAAATGTTTTTATTTAGGCCTGAATGTAAGATTTGTGTATTTTAATTGCAAATAAAATTTGGAAAATATATTCGGATTGCACGGTATTAATAATAAACTGATAAACTAAATGTGATGCATATTTGTCAACCTTATTAAAATGAAACAAGAATTCGATTTCTGTAATAGTAATAATAAACTGAATGCATTTTAAATACACAGCAACACAAGCTTGGAAAGAATTAAAGTGAAAATTCTATACATTCCATTATGTATCTGACTTTTTCTGTTTTTACTGTAGTGGCAGGTATTTTCTGAGCTCGTGCTTCAGATGTGCGTGCTCATGCATATCAGAAATATAACTTAAGATGGTTTAAAAGACATGATTTCAACATGATAGACATATTTCATCAAAACCAAACATATATTTTAGTAGAGTATCTGAGGAACCAGCTGTAAAGGCACCTATTCCAGAAAAGAGGATGGGGAACAGCAGCTAATTTGCATTTAAAGAGACATGCACAAAAACATGTTTCTGCTCCCACTTAAAATAGGCATTTTCAAAATTATATAATAGATGATATGTGGGGTATTTTGAGCTGAAACTATATATACACATTCTGGGGACACCTGCTGTATAGTATATATTGTAAAAAGGGACATAATAGGTCTCCTTTAACATCATTCAGACTGTGTTTTTTCATCAGTGTCTCTGTCACATTACAGCTCTGTGGAGGCGGCTGTGGTGGATAAGGGTGATGGTTCCTATGTTGTGTCCTACACCCCAGCTGAAGCAGGTCTCTACTCTGTGTGGGTCTGTGTTAAAGCCCAGCACGTCCAGGTAAGGGTTCATTGGAACCATTACAGCTTTGTCCAGGGCTTGAAAATGAAAAAAAAAAAATTCAATCGGTTCACTCCGAGCAGAATTATTATTTTAACGTTTCTGTTCCTGCGTTCCTCTGATAATATTACTGTTCCAAAACCGGTCCGGATGGAAGAAATACCGGTTATTAACGTAATTTTTAAAAAAAATTTTCTTTGCCTATAATTTGCCTAATATAATAAATAACAGTGTTACTTTTCCCAAAAAGAAAAGGAAGAAAGAGAGATATGGTAACGTTAGCCAATAACCCGCTGAGTTAAGTCACAGCCATCTTCTTCTTTTCTAGATTTTGGCCAAATGTATACAGGCTACTAAAGAATCAAACTAACAAAAAAAACTGTCAACACTTTAAAGACATTAAAGTATTTTTAAGATATTTAATAAAGTTTTCTGCATTGTAAAAAAATAAATAAATAAAAAATACTTCTATAAGATTGCGTTTTGAGAGTGAAAAAAAAACACATTAGTCGCGTCTCACTTAGCCCTATTACTTTCCAAAATAATAAAGGCTAAAATGCTTTTAGACTAAAGCAAAACATTAACAAACATTCTAAAAACAGATATTAGTTTCTCTTCAAAACAAATCCTCTAAAGTTTAGGCTATAAAAATGTCAATCCAAAACAAATTAATTTAAGGTGAAGCTGATGCCTACCTCTCTCATTCGGTACGAATCCAAATGTTTCCATGTTCCCGACATATCTGGATGCTAAAATATGATTTATTATATAGTGTTTGTACTTTCATCAACATAAAACATCATCCTTCACATCAGCTATATCAGCCCAGTGAGGCGCAGTTACGCTGAACACAACACATTCTGTACAATGGAGCAGTGTAACTTTTTTATTTGTTTCTTTAACTCTATTTTATTTTGATAATGTACAGGCTTCAATATAGCAAAATTGTGTTTTGTGTGCACGTAAGGTCATTCCAACTCTGGTTGGTTATACAGAAGCAAGACATTATTCAAAGTTGCCAAGCTTTTACAAAATAATTCAAATTGTGACGCTTTTGCAAAATAAAGAAAATTAGGGTCCCACTCTCTGCTGTTTCGTTTTCCTTTCCGAAAAATTTGGAACGTGTCACAGTGAACCATAATTTAGCAAATTTTTTTCTTTCGTTTCTTTAATCTGTCAATATGATTTAAGCTAAATATATTTAGTGTATATGCCTTCATTCCTTTTTTTTAAGCCTATAGGTTTTCTGTTTTCTCCATTCACAGAATCGCTGCAGGTGTGTGTGATCTGTTGAATTCATCTCACATATCCTCAGATAAACTCTAAGGGCAGTGCATTGCCATTGTGACTTACCTATGATGAGTTCAAAGCTGAGAAGACATTTCACTCGTTGGCTTCAGCGTCACATTTGCATAGGATGTACTACTGGAATTCGTGATTGGTTGACAGCAAATTTCAAATATTAAATGGAACAATAAAATAACGTTATTAACCAGTTAATGGCCATTTCAAATTTTTGATTCTGTTTGGAACTATAAAATTTTATTTAGTTTCTGTTTCTGTTCCTGGCAAAATTTAGTTTGTTTCCGGTTTTCGTTTTCGTTCCTTGAACCGGTTCAGAGCCCTGGCTGTGTCTAATAATTGTGTCATTGCACTGGCAAGTTCAAACGAATATCAGTGATGCTGGGAGTTATATTCTAACAATAGGTGATTTGTAGGGCTCGCCATTTTTGCTAAATGTGAAAAAGAAGTTTAGACGGCACCATGGCATATTCCATTGTTGTTCCTTCTGCTCCAGTGGGGGCGCTAAAGAGGCACGCTGTGGCTGCACAGGAACTATGCCAGGTACTGTTTACTCCCAAAAAAATTTAATAAATAAAAGTGTGTTTTCACCTGATATGAATTTCTGTGTGTGTGTGTGTGTGTGCTCAGGAGGGTTTCAGGGTTGTGGACATGGTCATAAAGGACACCCCGGTAAACCCCACTGGTCATGTTGTGGGAGTTTAGTGGAAGCCTCCGAGTGTGTTCTACATAACCTGGGCAGCGTTTCTCCTCGTGGACACCTCAGGACTGTGGAGCTTTGAGACAGAGAAAATCTACACTCTGTCTGATCAACATAACCATAAACTCATAAACATACTTGAATCGTCTCAATCAGCCTACATATAATTCACAATAAATAATAAATCACAATGTTGCCCTTATTCACACAGTCTTTATGCCTTAATTTGTGTGATGATCTGTTTTGTTGTTTCAACAGTGTTAATACTCAGAATCATGGCAGTCTGATAAACTGCAATACACAAAGTATATTTAAAATTGTGTTGTTTATTGTACAAAGTGCCAACACTAAATACTTCAGTACTAATAGTATTGTAACAATTTAACTATTGGTTTCTTTACACATTTACAACTAGTTATTTTTAATCACTGTAAAAGTTTAATGTCTGTGGCATTATATTTTTCCATATTTTATCTAGTTGAAGAAATGTAATGTCTGTGAATATTTTGTTAATGTGTGTTTGTTTCATGTTTTATGATAATCAGCATGTTTCCTTTACCCAGTTATATGAGCAGTGCTGTATGCCTTATTATAATGCTTTATTTTTAGATGTGTGCATGACTCCAAAGACTGCTGCTGTTATTGTTTGCATCCATTACATTACTCTTGTCTTTTATACGCTCTATTGGTTCCACAGATTAAACAACATTTACCTCTCCACTTGTCTGGTTACTAAACTGACACTTTTCAGATTGTGTTTTTGATTCATTGTTAATGTGATATGTTTCACATAGTGTATACTGTGTAAAGTGGTCTGTAAAACATCCATTACATATACTTATCAAAATATACAAATTTGTATGTGGGTATCACCATCGCGTTGTGTGCCTTGCTTATGGATTCAAATATTTCAGTCAAGCAGTTCTTGTTTGGTTCTTATCATATAACTAATCATTTTATAGTGAGTCTTTCTAGATGTATTTGGAAGTTTTTTTGTTTCTTAAAAATACAGAATTTTAGAAATCAGAAGTGATGGTTTAAAGTTTTATCGGCTGTTTTGTGGGTGAACTTTTAACAGTTCAACACAGTGGCTCAACATACTGTACTTTCCAGCACTAGATGGCAGCAGTGCTTTGTGAGGAAGTTTTGTGACTTGATGGCTAAATTTAATCTCTCTTTTTCTCTCTCTCTCTATCGCTCTCTCTCTCTCTCTCTCTCTATC
Organism: Carassius auratus; assembly: GCF_003368295.1. Classification (NCBI taxonomy): domain Eukaryota; kingdom Metazoa; phylum Chordata; class Actinopteri; order Cypriniformes; family Cyprinidae; genus Carassius; species Carassius auratus. The sequence continues at coordinate 17,075,529 of NC_039251.1, read as the reverse complement.
TCTCTATCAACAGGTGCACCAGAGATATAGAAAAAATTTGTCTCATGCTTTTAAAAGCAACACTAACCCTTATTAAAATACATAATCTGTATTAAAAAAAGAAAATTCTTCATCATTCAGTTTACTTGAAATGAAACTTGCTGAATAAAAAAACGTTTTGAATGTTAATGTGACCTTAAAATTCATTTGTACATTTATAAGTTTTATCTTTGAAATCTCTTGAGCTCACACAGTCAAGGACTTGAGGAGTTCTAAGCCTGCAAACAACTCAGTTTTTATGTAATATTTCAATTTATCTATTCATTATAATCTACTTATTATCTGATATATTTTTACATAAAGTGGTTACTTCATTATTAAGATGTCCTTGATTATTTGTTTATAGTTAATTATTTTGTTTATTGTTTGTTTAATACCCCTAGTTTACATATGTGACCCTGGAGCACAAAACAAATCATAAGTTGTATGGGTATATTTGTAGTAATAACCAACAATACATTGTATGGGTCAAAATGATACATTTTTCTTTTAAGCCAAAAATAATTCGGATATTAAGTAAAGATCATGTTCCACTAAGATATTTTGTAAATTTCTTAGTGAAAATATATCAAAACCTAATTTTTAGTAAGTAATATGCTTTGATAAGAACTTCATTTTGGAGAAATTTAAAGGCAATTTTCTCAATATTTAGATTTTTGCATCCTTAGATTCCAGACTTTCAAATAGTTGTATCTCAGCCAAATATTGTCCAATCCTAACAAACCAAACATCCATGGAAAGCTTATTTAGATTATATTTAAATATATTGACCCTTATGACTGGTTTTGTGGTCCAGGGTCACATATCTGTACCAATAACTTTTTTAACCTTTATTTTCTTCTAAATAAAAATGGTGTATGTATGGATTTTATGTAATCTTAGCCCTTGTCCTATTCATAAAACAGCTTATATTAACATAGCAAAAAAATTCGGGAATAATAGAACGGATGATTTATCCATATATGCATGTTTTCATTAAAAAAAAATCCCCCTTTCCTTCTCCTAATGTAAAAAAAAGAACATGTCCTACTTGGCAAAATCACACAATCTAAATTATCAATAAAATATTTTTTGATTAACATATATAAAAGTAGTGTTATCTCTCATTTGCATTTCAGAGAGAAATCTCAAAGAATCTCATTTGTGTCCCACATATGCAATCTAAAGGGCTAAAATAGCTGTATTAATCTGAATTCATAGGGTTTGACAGCACCAGCACGCATCACATGACAGATTCAAGTCTCTTTAGGGGGAAGGGTTTGATACACTGATGCCATGACCTGGATAGAATCTAAATGGCTGTTGGAAAGGGGGTTTGAATGGAAGAAAGTTGATGAAGATTAGCAGCAGAAGTGTATCTTCATATATGTATATATGTACACACACACACACTTGTTCCTAATTGTTTGTCATCCAGAGGACGTCGCTAATGGTGTGCATCGTTAAACTCGTTGCCTGTTTTCCAGAGACCTCATATTCCTTGGAGTGCACTTCTTCTGTGAACAGCTTTACGTAATCCTCACGGGCTCGAGAGCTGCTCGCTATCATATTTGTTGATATTGGATGCACTCAGTCATTCAGCTGCCTTCTCTTCTCATTGCATTTGTCATCTCTCTGTCTTAAACACATTGTCTTGTTTGGCGGTGTTTACCTCTACGAGCTCTTTTCTTTATCTACACTTCATTTATCATTCACTCTTGAGGTCTAACGCATATTCTCTTTCCCTTTGTTATATTTCCTCCACATGCCCTTTTGTAAATTGCTCTGTGTGATGTACACACTCTGTGCTTTTGCCATATCCATTAGTTTGTGACTACAGTCTGCCTCAGATCTCTAATCTGCCATCAATCCTTCGCAAGGTGAGAACTCTTCCTCACCTGTCAGTAACATGTCATGTCACAGAGCCGAGACCAGATTGTTGTGACAAAGCTTGACAACCCAGGCTAAAAGCTTCTTTATCATGCCTGCAAAGCACTGAAGGGAATAATAACGCATGTGCCAGGAAGATTTGGGACTGTATTGCGACTGAATTATTCAGTTGGATTAGTTAACATTAGCAGTTTGTCAATAATTCATTCACCAGGAGAAATGTGGTTTCCAGGACAACTTGCATAACATAGTGTTTAGTCCCCTTTGGGCACCTCAGATATTTTTAGTAACAGAGCCGGAGATGCTCACTAGCACAATTAAAGAGATGGGAGTTAAAAAAATAATAATAATAATGAATGGGACGTGCAGCATACTTAATTTATATTATTAATCATTGAACATAGTAAATCATGTTTAAGATGTCAACTATAAAATCATAACTATTAGCTCACCCAAAATACTGAAGTTTTATCATCCTGTACTCCCTGAAGTAGTTGCTGAACATAAAAGAATGTTGTTAACCAAACAGACGACTGTCACTATTGACTTACATATGGCAAACAATTACTATGGTGGTCAATGCGGACCATCAGGTGTTTGGTTACACACATTCTTCAGAACATCTTCTGTGTTCAACAGAAGAAATGAAAAAGAAAGAGAAAAAAAAACTCACGGAACAAATTGAAGGTAGGTATGGGTAGTATGGGTAAACTATCACTTTAAGGCAGCATTCTTTCACTAACTGCATAACATCAGATCTATGATATGGCAAAATGTTTGCAAATAAATAAAATACAATGCAGGTCAGCTATAAAAACTAATAATTATGCTTATGTAGCTACTGCATAGCCCATTTAGTGAGCCATTTGTATGGTAATAAAGTAATAAAGTTCTTTGCTTCAGAAAAAGTAAATGAATTCCACAAAGTTACACTGTAACGCTTCATGATGAGAGATAAAAATCTGCAGTGTTTGCTAACTTTTGGCTGTGGGTTTATTTGGCATACACAATGTCCCTCTTCTGCTTAGGCTACCTGTATAGGCCTATGACTGATGCCATGAGAGATCGCAGATTAGTGTTCAGTTATTTTATATGGAAACACACGGCTAAAATAGTTCCAGGCAGATCATGACCGCTTTAACTTATGTTTCCAAATTATATCAGTTTTTTCAAAGGTCCTTACTGCTTACAACAGCAACCAAACCCCACAAAGACACTGAATAGGCAAATAAATATAGTAAACAACAAGATACAAATTACTAATCACTTCCGTGTTTTTGCCACAAAATTACGTTTTATTGTGTATGGAAAGCACATACTCTGTTTCTCCCGTTCTCTCTGCCTACTGACTCACGGAAGAAAAAAAAACACGCACAGAAACGTGTTGCCACCGCTGCTCTTTTTGATTTTATCAGTAAACTTAGCAGCTTACAGTGGGCTATTTCGTATGCAGCCTTTGATTGTATGTTTTTCAGTAACTATTTCTGTAGGTTTCATCATTACACCAGTAGGTGGCGACTGTGTTTATGAATGACTCATTGAATCATTTACTCAAGGATTCGTTCTGAAAACGCACGACAGTTGGTTCTGTTTTGACTTTATTTATGGCTTATGGCTATTTTCATTGGAAATAGTGGCTGGTACTTGTGTTCAACAGGTAAGTAATATTATCCTATTGTTTAATGAACAATCGTATAAAAACTAGATACATTAGATACATTTGTGCTCAAATTTGAAATGTGAAATTCTGAATATTTTCAGAACAACAGCACTTTTGATTGTGTGTGCTGCTGAATTGTTTCACTCAAGTCAAAGGAAAACATTTGAAATGTTCTGCCTTAACCTAAATATTTATAAGGCTAAGATGTTATTATACTATTTAATGTAAGTTTTAGACTATTGTTTTATTAGTTTAAACTAGATTTCTCCATGTGTACTGGTGTAACTGAGACATTATTTGCCCCCCCCCCCCCCCCCCCCCCCCCGCTTGCACTTTGCACTTTGCACTTTGCACTTTCTTTGGCATTATGGGGGAGTGCTGTATTGCCTCATTAACTGGAATGTCAGAGACAGTCACTCTTATCTTTGTTTATTGGTGACAGGATATGCAATTGACAGACACTTTCGTCCTGCAAAGCCAATCAACTCACCCTTGCCTGGACTTCTCAAGGTTGAAGCTGTATCCCATTCATTTGCTTGCTGAGTTTAAACTGTCATCATTCACCATTCCTCTGTTCAGAGTCTCAAAGCACATCCTGACTCATTATACAGACCCACTGGAGGATGGTCTCACCTCTACTGCTCTTAAAGTACCAGATAAACCCTTCAGTCACCCTTCCCTTTCCTTTTTCCTGTATCTTCGTCCTCGTTTTGCCTTCACAGAGGGAGGTATGTGGTGATTTATTTTCTCTTAATCCAGTCTTTTTTGTTGTATATGGTCTGAGGTTTAAGGCATTTCTTCTTTTGGCCAGTGATCCGTGTCATATTTTCACAGAAAACTGAGAAACTCAGCAGAGCGAAGCTCCTTCTTTCCGACAGTGACTTCTGTCAGGGTGTCAAATGTGTGCCTCTTGTACTGACTGACAGCAGATCCACTCCCTTGGCCACTGCTTTCTTGACTATGACTCACACATACATGAATTCTTCTCCACAACCTTCAAAAGCACTGATACTCACTGTAGATTATTCGGGTAAATCATCCTTAAATCAAGAGAAAACAACTACACTTATGCCAGCTCAAGGACTAAGTCACAGTCAGATCTAAACTGACTCTTTTTTTTTTTTTTTTTTTGGATGCTCAGCAGAATGTGAAAATGTCCTTTGATGGATCCATGATATATGAGGGTGCAAACTATTTTATATTCAAACCAAACACAGCATCCTCTAAGTTTAATGTGTATTTGATTAAATGTAAATCATCCCTAAGATTGTTTCATCTTGGGTTTAACATATTTGATCATCCTTATGATTGCTTTAAATTGAACACATTCAGTTACAGTATATACAACCATTTCTAAAATTGCAATTAACAAAGCCTCATTAATGAATGTTATAAAACAACTTGATCATTTTGACATTTAGTAATATGTACAACCAGCCAGTCATTATAGCTTAATAAACCAGAACATTAAACCTTTTTATAATTATTTTATTTAACATTGTTTATACAATTAAATTATGGCTGCAACTAATCATCTTGACCTTTCACATTTTTTCTTTTCACAAACTATGTTACTGTGAACCAGTGTTATTTTGGTATCATTGATCTACTACTAGGGTGAATTCAGGAAAGAAGAAGGGGGCCACTTTTTGTAAATATTTACAAATATTTTAATATTTACATTTGAATACAGTTTATACAAAGTGTTATTTGGAAGATATATACCAATAAACATTTTGAGGTCTTGTACTCCAGACAAAAATTGGGCCATCCCTTAATTATCCAAAAGGAATCTTAATAATCTTGATTAAAAACTAATTTTTATTAACATATATTATCAGACAAATATATTTAATAAATCCAAAAATATATAACCCACATGTTATGATTAAAATAAAACATGTAAATCTTAATTAATTTGTGAAATTCCAAACAACTGAAGGAATACATTTTATTAAATCTTAATTTCATAATATTTAGAAATTTGAATATTGATAAAAAGAACTATAAACAAAAAAAAGTCTAAACAAATTAATAAGAGGAACATTTAAAATGGTAACCATATGTAAAAATGCTTCTGTCTGTTCTATAAAACCCTTTGAATAACTTTTTATATGTGTCCATATTTTAAAGCTTTATATTCAGCATCTTCATTTTGCTCCTCTCGTCCTTTCTTCTCTCCAAAGATTGAACTTCATGCCTTTACTTCCTCTCTATTCTCTTTTCTTTTTACCATCTGACTTGAATTTCCTGACTGCTGACTAATTTCTGATTTCTAAAAAAGTGAATTATAAATGTCAAATATAAAATAGTTTTTAAGTTGTAGTTATTTTAAAGGGATAGTTCACCCAAAAATGAAAATTATGTCATTAATAACTCACCCTCATGTCGTTCCAAACCAGTAAGACCTCCATTTATCTTCGGAACACAGTTTAAGATATTTTAGATTTAGTCCGAGAGCTCTCAGTCCCTCCATTGAAACTGTGTGTATGGTATACTGTCCATGTATAGAAAGGTAAGAAAAACATCATAATACATTTTGGTCCAAAAATACTGTGACTTTCTTCAGCATTGTCTTCTCTTCCGTGTCTGTGATGAGAGAGTTCAAAACAAAGCAGTTTGTGATATCCGATTCGTGAACGAATCATTAAATGTAACCGGATCTTTTTTTAACCAGTTATTAATTACATAATTATGATTTTTGGGTGAACTATCCCTTTAATACATCAACTAAACTTAACGAGCATGTTTATTTTATCTAATTTTATATTAATTTCAAAGTAATGTGAATTTTCTTATGGCAAGTTCACTACAGTAACAGTTCAGATATCTAAACAACTAGCTAATGCCTATGTAAATGTTTTAAAACGTCAAAGCACAAAAACTGAGAAAACACAAACATACAGAAACACAGAAAAACAACGATAAAGAATTTTTTCCAAAAAGGTGCGACAAGTCCATATTGGGAACTACTATAAATGTGTTTTTGCCTCTACTGTCCATAATTGACCGCCATTGATTTTGCGTTGCCTATCGAGACTCGTACTTGAGCGACGCTCCCTGCTTTACCAAACGGCAGCTGACTGGATGTTGGAGGACTGAGAGGAGGAGGACTAGCTGTTGCAGTAACAACATCCTGGATATTGGAGCCTGGCGGCGCACACGGCTACAGAAATAAAGGAGGAACCGAGACGTTAGGGAGGCGGTGGTAGTAATCGCAAATGCCTTAGTGTATAACGTTAGAATCACAGACATGAACATGATCTTGGCAGCTTTCAGGCATTATTAATTGTGGATTTATGGTCTATGGCGCCGATTGATCCCGAGGCACCGACAAGGTGATGCAGCAGCGGCAGGACGGGATCGGTCCGCTAAACGGCTGCCAGCTGAATGCCTTTACTGAGGGGAAACGGCGCAGCACACGTCCAGCGCAGGCCGGCGTGATCTTTCATTAAAACAGGACAGTATGTAGAGAGGATCAGCAAGCAGCTGCTATACCCCCGTGTTTACTTTCATTATTGTATCGGCTCTCAATATAGCTCTCCGGCTCAGGAGTCACTGCCACGGCATCAAGCGGATCAGGCCTGGGCTGAAACACCGTGCGCACTTCGCGATATTTACCGTGGAAAGCGCGTAATGTGACGCGAACTTCTATCGTTAACGAGCATAACAAAAGCACCTAACGTTAGTGCTATATCATTGTGTTTACTATCCGCTCGTCCAGTTTTCTTTATGTGTAACGTTACTAGGGTTGCGATACAGTTTTCTCTTCTTCTTATCAAACTGCTTTCCCCCATCGACAACAGATTTTTGTATCGCTAGTTTAAGATAAATAACACGCCTAACGGAGGTGAGGGTGGACTCGCCGTTTACCGTGAAGATAACGACTCGACCCAACCCGCCTTGACACAGAGAAGCGAGGATCATGGATCGGAATGATAAAAAGACCCTCACGGTATGTGCACAAATCTGTTTCATCAATATATACAAATACTGCGTGATGTTAAAGATAAAACCGGCGTTTTGCGCGTGAACCTCTTGGTGAGGCAGTGTAATCAACAGCAAACACTTGCACAGGTGTCACATTGGCATGCTCACCGCTAAAAGTGTCTCCGTGACGAACTGTATGTTTTTGGTGCACGTAAATTCACATGCTTTGATATAATGGCATTTTATTTGATTTGATTTTAATCTAACGTTACTTGTGTTTAACCAGAGCATGATAGTCCAAACATAGATAAACAAGACGTTTAGATAAACAAGATTTAAAATGTTTTTGATAAATACCCTCTCTAAATGTTTACCATTTGCATGGCTAAACCAAAGGTCCACTTATTTATTTATGGGTGGTGTAGTACTACGAATAAAGCTATGATTCCTCAAGCAATCCCTACAATTAATCACACAAGTGTGCATTAGAGTACTGTACTCAAAGTAACCTTCATTTAAAACAACTGTAGCACTTACTAGACAGTATGCAATTTTGGACACAGCTACTTTAATCGCTGGACTCCAGCTCTACATTTTCTATTTTTTGACTTGCTAGAAAGAAACCCCATTCAGAGCAAGGTGGTGTCAAAATAGCATACTAGTAGTTGCATAGCACTCTTACTCTATTTGCGGTATCTATTGCTGCCTTCAAGTGCACATGGGAACGTCAATGTCTAGCTTTGGTTTTTGTAGCATGCCACACATTTAAGATGGAAATAAAACAGTCAAATAACTATGCCTTGATGTATAACGTCATCTTTCACTTATTTACTGTATGCATGGTGTCACAGCTGAATCCTAAGCAAACCGTGAAAGTTGAGTGCTTGATGCATGGATACTGACTATATATTTTCAAAACGACATATCTCAATTTAGCAACTTGTTTGTCATCTATACTTGTAGCTTGGAACTCATAATTATGGTATTTACAACACCACTTGAAAAGCATATATTATATTACAGAAATATTAAACCAAAGATATATTACAGAAATATTAAATACCAGTTTACTTCCAATAACTACTAAAATGATTACAAGACCCAGAGAATCATATAAGAGGGCTGGAGCTCCCTGTTGTATAGTGAAATTTAGACTCATGTCCTTTCTGTTGCCTAACATAAATTGCCATGGAAACTGAAGTTCATTTTTAATGGCAAGCTTCTGTTGAATGCCTCATGATAGTCAGTATCTGAAAATGTCTGTCTTTGTTTTCAGAGCAAGTGGAATCAGTTGTGATCTACTGGACAACTCCATTTCTAAGAGATAAGCAGACGTTTGCAGTCAAGCTCTCATTACCGCAATGAGATAATAGTGTGGCTCACACAAAAACAACCTTGACGCTTATCCCACCAGATTCCAGTTCATCGTCAAAATATGACCACACCGGCTCTATTGCCACTATCGGGACGTAGGATACCTACCCTCTCGCCAGGTGCCTCCTCATTCCCCCATCACAGAGCCACCTTGCGGCTCTCAGAGAAATTCATCCTCCTCCTCATCCTCAGTGCCTTCATCACCTTGTGCTTCGGTGCGTTTTTCTTCCTCCCGGACAATTCCAAACACAAGCGCTTTGACTTTGGTTTGGAGGACGTATTGATACCACACATCGAGTCGGAGAAGGAGGCCAGGCACAGCAGCAGACAGGGCATACATGGCGTGGGAGCTCACGACGAGCATCGACACAGGTGAGAGCTCGTAGACGGCTTAATCTCCTCAACAACACCATGTGGTTTTGTGTTTGTGTCTATAGGTCAGGGGTTCTCAACTCTGGCTCTCGAGGTCCACTTTCCTGCAGAGTTCAGCTCCAATCGTGACTAGAAACACCAGAAATAAACGAATCAAAGTCTAAATTAAAAGCTAAATCAAAAGTCTAAGTTTCTGGCAGTTGAATTTGATCCAATTTGGGGCTGATGGTGCATTCCATTTGTTTTTGGAAGTCAGAATTTCCAAGTTCCCAGTTGGAACTTTTAACTGAAATGCACACCTTAAGTTGGAATTCCGGCAACAACCCTGACTTTAGAATTCAGTATGGCTTCTCAGAGCATCAACAGAAGTGATACAGTAGTAATATATTAAATTTCTGTTTGTCTGTGTCTAAATACACTAAGTGGTGAACACAGTACTGTCAAACCTCTATTATTTGTCTTTACAAAATACTGCGTTTTTATCGAATGGTATTGCTATCAGTGAACACGTCCATCTTGGTTTTCCGACGTGTACTGGAATGTTGTCAACTCGGCTGTGACCTCATTCGCAGCTTCAACATCCGAGGTAAATGGAACGCAGCAAAAACTCTGTAGGAAGATGGACCTTGAGTGCTAGACTTGAGAAACCTTGGAATAGGTTGTATATCATCTTTAGTGTGATGATTTATCTGCAAAACAAAATGTGCTGCTTTCCTATACTGGACTAAATCTTCATCATGGTTTTACAAACAATTTAACTGCATGGTGCTCATATAATGTTAAGAAAGTTAGGATTTATTTCCCAAAAACATAAAAGTCGAAATTAATTAATTAAACAGTTTTCCTTTAAGACTTTTATGTTTTCTAGTGTTCGAGGATATTTAATAAAACAAAACAAAAAAAGATCGATCTTGATTTTAATCTGTCAGGAATTAATTGGACCATAAAAAGTGAGTGTTACAAACCATAATGGAGTTCGACCTGAATGTGAGTTGTGAAAATGAGCACTCATGGCTGTTGGTTAACGTCATCCAAGAGCCTGTGTGCCCAGATTATGAAATGTCATCTTTCTTTTAATGCTGTAACTCATGTAATTGGAAAGTCGCACACCACTAGGTGTTTCATGACTGTTTCATGGAAGAAGAAAACATTTTTTTTAGACATAAAATTCAAAAGTATATCATAAAAATAAGGAAAAAAAAGTGCATGTTAACCACAAGGCAGAGATCCTCAGTACTCCTACTCATAAACACACACTCCCTTCACAGTTTTCTTAAAAAATAGAGAGAACAGAACATACTTTTCCTTATTCTGAGATGGATGTTTTTATCTTCTTGTTTTGTCCCCTAGCAATACTACCAAGATTATTAAAGGCTTTTCTTTCACGCCTGAGACGCTTGTAGCCACACAACTCTCGGTTTCTTTCTTCAGCAGTGGACCACAATCCATTGAGAGTTTAAGTGAACTTCAGTGAAAAAGCGTTTTCTGCTTCTTTGTTGTTACAGGGGCCACTAAGTGTTGTTTCTGCCTTGGCCGTTGAGCTGTGGCTTGTTCTGCCTGTCTTAGAATCAAGAACCATTCATGCAGCCTTTTATATTTAGAAAAGATTTTAAACCAAGTAAGGTTTGAATGCAAGTTCCAGGGGAAAAAAAGAGAGTTTGTATTTTGATAATGAATTTGCATTCTTAGGTTGCTTGAAAATCATATTATTTTTCCCAGCACAACATAAGATGAGTTATCAAAATGTCAGCGCTTCTCTTTTTCATTCTACAAAAATTCATTCAGAGCTTTGATATAGGGATTTTTTTCTTCACTTTATTACAATATGATCCCTTGTCTTGCACTGTTGGAAATATTTGTATTAAAAACAATATTTATATATATAGTTTTTTTTTCTGTGGTCACCCAAGCTTTCACTGCTTATGGAAATGTGTGGCACATTTTATGTAGCAAATGCTGACTCTGTCTCAGCTAGGCATTAGTGTGACTGAAGACCATCTTGAAATTGCGTCGGCTAGACTGAACTCAGCCTCTTGAAAATGAGCCCGCTGAGCTGATGAAATGCTAACTTGTTTATATTGTCATTTTATTGGTAGCAAGGTAGAGTTGAAGTGCAGTCAGATGTACTGCATAAACGAGTGAGAGTGAGCAGATGATAGCATTGTTCTGATTTTATATCACAGACAATGCGGCATGAATTGTTATTTTCATGAATTCTTTTTCCAGTTTTGTTGATTTAACTGTTAATTCTAAACATTCAATCAGTTGGTTTTGAGCATTTATTTGCACATCAGAGAGTAGTCAAATACGCAAGACCACATGATCAGCCAATAAGTTTTTCAGTGTTCAGGATGAGCATGTGATCCATCTTCAGCTGTCATTGTTGTGCTGTTTAATGTAATGCTGTGTACATATGGCATATCTCATCATGACCGTATATATATTTAGCTTTGTGTGTTGTCTGCATTGTATTTTGGCCTGTCATTACAGATTTAGTTGCATTTATTTATCATGCTTAGCAAATCCTTGGATGGCATAGTCATATTCCATGCTCCATTTTCCACATCAGTCAAGCGTGATCATAAAAAATGGGCATTCATGCTCTCATACAAGCATGTTCATATTCCCTGTCCTGTTATCATCATGAACCTTCCATTTAGCTTGACTTTCATGCAGGCACATACAATGGCAGTTTGACACTGCAGTCATGAGGCATTGTCTCAGATGTCCAATTGGAATCATTTGCATTAGCCCATTAGTGTAATGCAGTAGTCCTTAACCTTTTTGACAAGAAGAAACCCCCCATTGTCCACAACAATAGGCCCTATGATTTTTCCAGTTGTTTTGGGATTTACTGGAAAAAGATTCAAGATAAAGACTTGTACATACTTGTATTTTGTACATAAAATGTCTACGTATTTATACCTGTTTTAGAGCTTGTAATTAGAAGGCTTAACTAGAAAAACAAATATTCATAAAACTGTAAAAGAGGGGGTTAAAATAAGATATATGTTGTCTATATCTGTATTTTTAGTTGTTGCGCTTATTTTAATGCTGGTTTTGTTTTATTTTAAAATATTTCATGTCATCCCGAGCCCCTCTGTTGGAAACCAGTGGTATAATGGGAAAAAAAACCTTTTTATTTATCATACATTGTTTCTAGGCTAAATGTTCAACAAATGATCTGCAGAAAGGATTTTTTTTTTTTTTTTTATCTCTGCAATTGAATATCGGGATTTATCAGTAGGCTCAACATTTAGAAGGATAGCCATTTAAGTAAATTGGTGTAAACGTATGTAAAAAATATATATTCATGATGATATTGACTAATTAATTAACTGAATTTACAGGGTTAGTTCACCCAAAAATGAAAATTCTGTCAGTAATTCCCTGTAAGACCTCCGTGTTCATTGGGACGACGTGAGGGTGAGTAATTAATGACAGAATTTACATTTTAGGTGAACTATCCCTTTAAACAACTACTTTTCATAAAACCACACTGCACAGTCAGTAGACCAATAACCAGCTTTTGACTGAGATATATGCACCTCAGTTGTTTATTTGGTCAGTATTCTCATTCTGTGGCTGGATTTTTTATATGAAATTAGTATGTATTAGCATTAGCACCATATGTAACATGGGACCTTTTTTTTTTGTACCAGTGAAATCTGAAATGTGGTTTCTTGGTTCTTAACCAGGTTTTTCACTCATCCTAACTAGACTTTATTTCCCTGTTGCTGCTCACCTTTGTCTTTCTCACTTGGGTTTGTGAGACCGTTTTAACATTGCTTTGTGAAAGTATGTATTGTACTTTACAAATAAGTTGAACTGAATCTTCAGATAAATCGCCTTGATTTCATGAATAGAACAGTGTGTTCTGTTTGTGTACAGACATTACAAGTTGGCCACTGCATCATCATTCCAGAAAATCTATGTAATGCTCCATCTGTAGTTGGCTGAACTGTAAGTCAGACTTGGTAAATCCAAAAAAGCAAAGTCATGTTTGTGAATTATGAATAATGCTTATTGAACCTGCAGCCCATCTGCTTTCACTCATGACCCGAAGAGCTCATCCTGGCCATGAGCTCAGAAACCAAACACAAGCTCTCTGTCTGTTTGCCTCTTACACCCGGGGGCACTGTGGTCTGCGCCAGCCCATGTCCTGTTATCCCTGTCAGTGCACCATGCTAGGGCAGCCTATACCTTTGTTTACCTGGGTCTGCTCATTGTTGGTTTTATTGGTCCACCAGTGTGATTGGTACCAGACTGGCAGTTATTCTTTGGTGCTTGGCATTTATTTTCTGTCTTTGGTGCCGTTTAAACTGGTGTAACTCAAACATTTGTTTAGAAAAGTACACATCTGTGAATTCATTGAATTGTTGTTGTGGAATTGTTTTATTGTTTGGATGTGGGTGTTAGAGAAAGTAATTTCCTGCGTATGTGTGTGCACATGACAAAACCCGTTGAAATAATCATTTATGTACGCATATATGATTGTTTGAAATAATTAAGATATATTAATGCTTTTGAAAGAATATTGAAAGTCTGTTATGCTCACCAAGGCTGAACTTATGATCAAAAATACTTTGAAAACAGTAATACTGTAAAATATTAGAATATTACATATATAAATTAATATTAGATTGTGCATTAAATTAAATTGTAAATATTAATTAAATATTTTTTCATAACTGATCCGATACCGAAGATTCTGAGTATCTGCCGATACCGATCAAATCCGATACCAGCACAGTATTCTTTTTGAATCAATGTGGAATTTCTCTGACCTGATCATCACTCTTTTGTGTTAAACACAATCTGCTACATATAGACAACATTTTAATGAAAAATAACAAATTAAAAAATATATAATCATAATCAATGACAAAAATACTATTATAAAATAGGTTAGTGGATAATTCAGCATGGATACTTAAGGTGCCAATATAGAGCGTCACAGAGCACCTAGGCGCATCCCATGCTAGGGCTGGACGATTATGACCTAAAATCAAAACCTCGATTAATTGAACTTTTACCTTGATTACGATTAATTAAATTATTATTTTGTCTCTGTGTAGTTTTTTTTACCCTCATAGTTCACTGACAAGGTTTGTACTGTAAATATGATTGACTATTAAAGGCAAGATATTTTTTCCTATTTAAAGAGTGATCTGACATCATAGCTCACTATCAGCAGTTATTTTATCTATGTTCATAACATTTCTTACAGATTATTGCTCTGTGTAAGAGATAAATAAAGATCAGATAAAGATAAATTAGCACAGTACCAGTACGAGTGATTGAATTAGTCATACCGTCTCTATATTATTGTGAAGCTGAGAGTTGTAAATAGCCTAGTTCCTTCAAAAGTAGAAAAATATGCTATAATAAGATTCTTAGCTACTTTAGTGATAAATAACAGGACAGCACTGACAGCTAGTTTCTGCGTTCCTCTGTGTGCGTAATCTTCACAGTTACTGTTTATGAGTGTTCGTGACACAATGCGGCTGCGCAAACATGGGAGCTTGATATAATAATACATATCAGATCATCTAATCGCTTGATTGTCCAAACCATAAAACAAATACAACTGACAAAGTTTAGTGAAGACGATAGGCTCACCACTCGTGTGCCATCACTATGTGTTGAACCGGCGTTCACCTCCGTGTTTTGCTTTTATGCCACTGACTGGGCAGGGCAGAGTCATGTGGCTACACACGCGCTAGTATGCTTTTAAGGGGAACGTAGTAACGGGTTAAAAAAATGAAATAACTGACATAGGAAAATTACGTTGGTTAGAGGTTCTGAATTTTGGTTTCGATTACTTTTCGATTAATCATCCAGCCCTATCCCGTGCTCCAGAATGATGAGCTTGAAACAACACAGAGTCAGGCTGCACAGCCCTCTGAATCCAGATAGAAAAGTTAGTTCAACACACATGCTGCTCGGATCGTGTTCATCTTCAGTTCTCTCTTCACAGCAGTTCAGTCAGTGTACTGTTTCAGTAAATGGTTTACTCTGGGATATTGATTAATTTCCACTCAGAGAGAGTGCCAGCCACGTTAAAAAAGTTAATAACTTACGTAATTAGTGGATTAATGCTATTAGTGTTAATTAGTGTTCCTGTAGCTCAACTGGTAGAGCATTGTTTTAGCAAGCAAGCTAGCGCAAGGTTGGGGGTTCGATTCCCCGGGAACACATGATAGGTAAAAATTGATAGCCTGAATGCACTGTAAGTCGCTTTGGATAAAAAAAAGCGTCTGCTAAATGCATAAATTTAAATTTAACTTAATTTAATGCTTACTGGAGACATGAAACATTTCAAACGATTCAGTCCGATTTGGTGAACTGGTTCATTAAAGCTGCAATATGGGATTTTTGTAATTGACCACAAGAGGGCGCATTTCCAACAATAACAAAGGCGAAGCTTGATGACGCTATGAAGCAGGTGACGATGGGAGATGTCGTTTTTAATGCGTTTTCACCATAGCAATGTATCTAAATTGGATAAACGAATCATGATCACGGATGAGGTAATTTATTCGTTTTTGTATTACCTGTATATCTGATCGTATTATTTTAAGTAATACCCCTCTCTCCCGGGTCCTCTCTGACGCTCCTTGAACTCGCTCCGAGTGGGGCTCGAAACCGGGTCTTCGGCATGGGAGGCGGACGCACTAACAAGGAGACATATATTATCCCGTTACAACTTACAGCTATTTGTTAAATGATTTGTTGGGTTAATGTTGTGCAGTATTACGTGTTTATGGCTAATGCAGTGTTGTTTAACGTGCTCAAACCAATCGTTCTAAAAGTAAATTTGAACGAACATTTGCAAGTAATGACTAAATATATTTTTAACAACACATATCTGATTGTATTTAATTGTACTGCCAAAATCTCGGTCACCACACGTGATCAAAATCCTTACCTTAGTACAAAGAGCAATATAACTTTGTTTATAAGTGCTATTATTGAAACTGAAACAGTCCATTTGCCACGTTATGTTATTTTCTCACAGGTAACGTTATTGATAAAAAAAATGCTACAGTGACAGAATGTACAGGAATGTGGTGTAATTCATATCTATTAAAATCATCTTTACTGTAAATATTACGTTACTTGTACAATAACAAAATAAATAATTGATTTGCTTACCTGTCTATCAATACACTCGCGAGAGCAGAGTCTCTGTCAAGTCCAAGATTTTCGCGCAGCTCTCTCCATCTTGTAAACGCCTGGCCGATATTTATCCTGGTTTTATTCCTCCGTTTGTCACACAGTCTGCGTGTATCCGAATATGGACGCTTACGTTTTACTGGCACTTCAATACTCGCCAAAGAGTAATCGTGATCCATAACAACCACAACCAAACCATATGCGCGGCTATAACATAACCACCACTTCCGCATTTGACCATGTGATATGCCGGTGTGGTGGAACATCACATGGTCTACACCGGAAACAAAGAGCGGACATTGCATCACTGAGAGGTGACATTTCTTTTCCAGGACGGCCAGTTATTTAAAATCGGAATTTCTCTGAAATAAAAAATCTTTGGAGACTTTTGAGGTATTGTAAGTACACAACTGGAGGAAATATGTCACACTGTGCAAGTTATTTTCGGAAATTTTATTACAAAATTCCTCCATATTGGAGCTTTAAGAAGAACCGGTTAAATCACTGGTACAAAGGGAAGAGATATTGATACTTACTGTATTAAATCAGTGCATTAGTTTAATGAGCCTTTTCTTTGCTGAATGGAGGATGACAGACAGCCGCAGCAGAAAGAAGAGTTTATGTGAACTTGAATTTAATGACTTCAATATTAATCTCTACCTCACATGGAACTATGGAACAGCTTCAGAACACTTGAAATATGTGCACTAAAACATTTTGGTGCTTTATAATGTTTTTGTGCCTTTCGTGGAGCTCAACAATAACACAGAATAGTATATGCACATCAGATTTGGATCGGTCTCTCCTGTCCGATACCTGATCCGCAGAAAATGCCAGTATCGGAGCCGATATCGATCCCGAGTATTGGATCAATGCATCCCTAGCTAAAACACATCTCTTCCATCTTTATTTGACCCACTATCTCTATATTGTAATTCTATTCTTTAAAAAAAACATCCCCCTTTTATACATGCACTCAATTTATTTACTAACAACTTAAGATAGATTCTCTAATCTTTTTGTATTATATCTATTTTTCTTTTTTATTATATAATTAACAAAAGTTAAAGAAAGGCCTCTAACACTTGCTTGCTCTCTTTAAATTTTTTCATTTTCTATTTATTATATGATTTAAAAAAACCTTGCTACATGTACTGCATTAAGCTAACTATAGCATTTGCATATCATTGATCTTCTGCTGATATTGATTGCTTCATTGTCCTCATTTGTAAGTCGCTTTGAATAAAAGCGTCTGCTAAATGACTAAATGTAAAATTTAATGTAAATATACATGTAAATATTATTACAATTTAAATTTCTGTTTGAATATTTAGTAAAAAGTAATTTATTCCTGTGATGGCAAAGCTTTCAAAATATTCAGCAACCATTACTCTAGTCTTCAGTGTCACATAATCCTTCAAAAGTCATTCTGATATGCTGACTTATAATTATATTTGTAAATCTGTCAGTGCAGTGGCCATTTTCTTTTTTTGAGATATCAGATGGGATGCCAGCAGGCATGCATGAACCACCAACTGTTATTTTACCCATAAAGTTGGCAAAAGGTCTGAATCCATAATGAAGGGGCATCAGGCAGATTTGCGCACAGTGGATAGCTATGATATCCAGCAAAGTTCAAAAGAAATGAGAAGCATTGTGGAAATATCCAATCTATACAGGCATTCATAACCAGATGGGATTAGATTTCTCATAGGATGGCGCGAGTTAACCAAACAACGCTGCAATATTTACATAGCTTCACACAAGAAAAATATTTGATACAGACGGGATTGAAATTGTGAAGTACGTCTGCAAAAGACAAGTTTACTTGACCTCCTCCCCTGGGAAACTGAAACTGAACTTGGCAGTTTGGTACATATTTCTTCCAGAAAGCATTCTGCATTTGAGTCTGTCATTTAATTTGGTCTCTCAAGGAATCCCCTCTTGATCAGTGTAGACTAGAGTAGTGTGAACTTCCCCATGCGGTTGGCCTGTCGAGTTGTGGAAGATTAGTGGACGTGTGTCACTGTGGTGGGCTGATGTAACAGATGCCCTGTGACTCGCGCTAATTGAGTTAGTGCTCACACCTGCCAACCTGACAAAGAGCTCAAGGCGCCTCTGAAAGCAAGAGAGTGTTCAGCTTGAGCTAAACCAGACACTTTCTCCAAAATCTGACACTTTATCTTTTTAATTTTAGTTCCTTAGGTATGCCGATTCTTTTTTTTGGGGGGTGGG
Organism: Carassius auratus; assembly: GCF_003368295.1. Lineage (NCBI taxonomy): Eukaryota > Metazoa > Chordata > Actinopteri > Cypriniformes > Cyprinidae > Carassius > Carassius auratus. Next base: position 17,056,871 of record NC_039251.1, on the reverse strand, counting down.
GGGGGGGGGTGAGCTACATTTGATGGCATGTCAGAGATTTGATCAGAGTGAAAAATGTACCTGCTCCTTCCGGAGCTTAAATAGGAGGTAGATTAATTTGTAATGTCTGAGCTTAAACACTATTGGAAATGGCTTTCTTTAAGAGTGAGGAAGCAAAGACTTGTTCACATCATAATGTGCTGCTCAAAAAATGATGATAAAACCGCTGAAAACGTGTAGTTTCATTGCAGTTAGAGTTGATAGAAAAATGCAAGTGGAGGGGACAGCTTTTGTGAGTGAGGAAAAATCTACGCAGATTATCTTTCAGAGCTAAATTATTGGTTAAAATGATTTTCATAATCAGCATCAGTAGCAATATACAGTCTTGGGACCACAAGAGTATTTAAAGGCGCAATATGTAATTTTTCTGCTTTAAAAATAGCAGAAATCACTATATCTATGTTATATATTTTTTTAGTTGTGTACTTACATCATCCCGACAGTTTCCACGAACTTTCAAATCCGGAGAAAATTATAGTTTAATTAGAAGACACGGCACGTTTCTTTATTTTCATTTTGTCGCCCGTCTATGGTGTCATATAAACTTTGACCCCTCTAGTTTATCTAACTTCCTGCAGAACCGCCAAATACAAAGGTAAACAGAAGCAAAGACGAGACGAAGAAGAAAAAGTAGTAGCTAGCCTTGATCGAGATTATTATATTTTATATTTATTTTGTTTATATTCGTATTTAAACCTCAATCAATAACTTAGTTATGGATCATGATTATGCTTTACCTGCACGTTCTGTGAAGCACAAACGTACGGATGAAATAAATGACCGAGATGGTTTTGGGACAAGAGAAGCAACAAGACACGGGTAAATATTGGAGTTGCATTTCCAAGATAGAGAGAGCTTCGTGACAAGCTGAAACTACAGAGAGATGCCGAACTCGCTTGCATTCTGATAAACAGGTATGCATCCATTCAGCTAACTGTATCTATCCATATATTTTGTGAAATGATGATGTCTTGTGTAAAACGCAGACGGACTAGCTCTCATGTAAATCTACATTTGTTTTATATCTAGCTGGGTAAAGTAGCTTCAAATGCAGTTCACTAACTTGTTCGATATCATAGTATAACGTAATTATAATTATTAACGAAAGGCGACCGTGTTTTTTAACATATATTACTACTAGCTAGATGGAATATTGATTTGATAGGGGTCTCATAATTCATATATCTCTCCGTTCGAAAAGACGTGATTGTCAAAATACTAAGTTAGAATGAGTGAGGAATGTGGGAAGCGACAGAGCGCGTGATCCAATGAACAACAACTCCCATGAGCCTTAAGGGGGTCGCACACCGGACGAGAAGCGCAGCGCCGCGCTGCGTCGCGCCACGTCTTTAAAATTCGAACACATTATTCTCTATGGGAGTACGCACACCGGCGGCGCCATTCGGCGTCTGTCCGCGGTGCCCAGCTACGACTCAGAACGCTGTTCAAATTTCTGCCGCGCCACAGAGCGCCATCTGCATAGTTTTATATTAAAAAACCCAGATGTTATAAACTGAAACTGAAATTAAAATACAGTACACTTGTTTCATTCAAATAAAACATTAAAAAGTGTTTGGTTACGTTTTCAGCTGCACAGTTGCCTAGACAACAGATACAACAAAACAATAACACTTATTATAACAACACAGATTCTTTTCATTAATTAACATTCAAAACTCAGCTTTTATCAATTAAAATCATATATTTAAAATAATAATAATAGATTAAGTTAAAACTCTCCCATCTTGCTGCGAAATTGAGCTCACGCATATAGAATGTGCGCGTCCGGTGTGCGATACCTTGAGTTGTCCTACATGTGGCGCGACGCGGCGCTTCTCGTCCGGTGTGCGACCGCCTTTACGCTCTTTCCCGACGTCATCAAAGTACATCTTATGTTATTATTTTGATTGAGTGACCCCTGGTGGCCAAAAATTCCATACTGTACGTTTAATGTAGAAACATTTAGTTTAGATAATTTAGAAGAATCTGCCAGACTATTGCTGCATTCTCCATTCATCTAGTGTTTGTTCATTTTGTAACATTTGCAAACTTAAATATCTAGAAAATGATTAAATGATAATGCTATGATTTTCTTTTACTGCAAATGAAAAACTTTTTCAGACTAATCGAAAAAAAAAAAAAAAAATTTAATTTATTCACTGTCATCTTGTCCCAAACCTGTTTGACTTTCTTTCATCTCTGGAATACAGAAGAATGTTGGTGACAAAACTGTAAAGTAAAATAAAATAACCTCTCTCCATATATATTAAAACAATAGGCCAATATATTGCTAAAAATAAAATATTTGCAGGATAGTTAAATCTATACTATGTATACAATGTTAAAGGGGGGTGAAATGCTCGTTTTCACTCAATATCCTGTTAATCTTGAGTACCTATAGAGTAGTACTGCATCCTTCATAACTCCAAAAAGTCTTTAGTTTTATTATATTCATAAGAGAAAGATAGTCTGTACCGATTTTTCCCGGAAAAACACGACCAACTGGAGGCGTGACGTGTGGGCGGAGCTAAATAATCACGAGCGCGAGTAGGCTTTTGCGTTGAGAGCGTTTGGAAGCTGTGACATTATCGTGAGGAAAAACCATCATCCAAAACAAACCATGGCTAACAGTCAGATTCAGCCGTTTATTTATGATCCAGAATCAGATCCCGAGGCTGAAACTGAACGAGAGCAGCAGCAGCAACGACTCGCTCCGAGCAGGGCTCGAACCCGGGTCTCCGGCATGGGAGGCGGATGCACTAACAAGGAGGCAGAGATATTTTAAGCAGTTTTACTCACCGACTGCAGTTCCAACACACGATCGTGACCCTTTTTCGTTGGGATTGCATCATCCTTAAGAAATAAACGATATGCAAATCTGTCGTCAAACTGGGCCTTGTTTGTAAAACAAGCATCTTCGAAATGCAGGGAACAAACACAAACACTTGCACAACTCCGTTGATGCTCTGTAAAAATAAACTCCGTCCACTGGTCCCTTAATGCTGTTTTTTTGGTAATCTGTGCAGGGTTGTCTTGCCCTGGCAACCAAAAACACACTCCTTTTGTGACATTTCGCGACGCTCTCGCTCTGATCAGTGTGCTCAGCCTCTCTCTGCTCTGCTATACGGGAGCGCGCGCTCTTCCGGCAGACGTAACCTTAGGACCCATATAAGGAAATTCCGCTCCATCTAACGTCACACAGAGCCATACTCGAAAAAAACTTTCCGAAACTTGTGGCAAACCGGAAGGAGTATTTTTGGAACAGAAATACTCCTTCAAACGTACAACTTAACTTTTGAAAGTTTGTCCATGTTTAGCATGGGAATCCAACTCTTTAACAGTGTAAAAAACTCAGTATGCATGAAATAGCATTTCACCCCCCCTTTAAGATAAATATTACAAACACTAGAAGGCTACGTTGTTACATGACTTTACTATGTTTAATTTCTACGTTTAATTCAAATGGCATCCAGTTATTATCTCTAACGTAAAAAAATACATTTAAGTAAATTTTTAATCCTATTGTGTGTAAAAATGTCTAAATCTAATGTCTTATAAAATGAGTCAAGATAGCAAGTTTAATAATCATGGTTGACATTGCTTCCGGTTTGGTTTTTCCATTAAAGTGATTAAAAATGACTCCGAGTCCACTGCACACAGCTGTCCATCCTCATGAGGCAGATTTTTCATCAAATAAGACTGGAAGGGAAGACATACAAAGTAAGAAAGGATATTTGTTTTTAAAAAGAGACATGAAAAATGTAGGAAGGAATAAAGAGAAGCTCCGCTTGGCTCAAGTGTTGTCCACTTTAAGGCTGTAGTCAGACCTGTATGCATCATTTGATTCCAGGAGGCTGTTATTCCCTAGAGCAGCTTCAGGCTTAGAGTGATACAGTAAGAAACCGACACACAGCGTTATGTCTTTGAACTCTTGAAAGGCAATACAGGCCGAGAAAGCGAGGGATGCTGGGGATGCTGAGGAAGAAGGCCCTTCCTGAACTATATATTGGAAATATGAATTGCTGACCTTATTTTCTCGTTTTTTTGTGAAATGGGCCAGTAGCCACGTGGCTCCGCAGGTGTAGGTGGTATTTTGTTGAACATGAGCTCAGTTCTCAAGGGGATTGTGTGTAAGTACGATCACATAAACATTTGCTGGCACTGTGGATCTGTCCTACACTACAGTAAATACTAATGGAAAGCACATACAGTTAAGCAGTGTGTTCCTCTTATTTCTTAATAACAGTGCTGAATACTTCAAGCTCTCCTTGATGATACAGATTTCTATCGGTGTGTTTCCATTCTCTCTGTATTTCCCTCTGTCTTTATCTCATCTGTTTCTGTATGTGAGCAAGGCAGAAAATGAATCCTGATCAAAGCCTAATGACGGGGCTGAGGAATGGGTCTGTCTGAGATAGATTGGGTCTCCTGAGGCGTACAAAATTAATCTGCTGTAACAGAATGAGAACCTGCTTTACACCCAGAGTGCCCCACATGGGGGATAACGGCTCCAAAAGTGCTTCTGGACCTGTAGACAGTGTTTGGAGCACTTCCACGATAAGCCTTCACTAGTGAAGCAGCTGAGGTTTGAAGGTGGATGTGTGGGAAGGTTGATGCTAGATGGTGTTGAGCACACAGAACTGAAGGAAGCTGTGCATCTTCAACACCTGCTTGTGGTGGGTGTAATAAGATCAGGGTTTATCTCTTCTTCACAATGGCAAGTTCTGTGGAATTTACCAGTGTTCTGTTGGCATGGCAATGCTATCTAACATCCATTATACAACGCTATTGTCTCATTGTATTTATTATAGTTATAAGATCAGCTAGTATATTTTTATCTTAAGATCAACTAGTGTATTTTTGCTTCTGTAAGCGATGGATATGGCTAGGTGATGCGTCTGTTATTTACCATATATTCAATATTTTGTTGGGGATATTGACCAAAGAATATTTTGCTAATATGAGTGCAATTTTTACTTGCATTTAAAAGTTTCCAAAAGAGAGCAAAAATGTGTCTCTCAACATACAACAATAAAAACAGCACCGTCTTCAGACTGTGCCAATTGGTTTGTTTCATTCCACTCCTCCTGTGAAACGTAGTGGGGTTTTTTGGTTCATAAATTTAGTCCGGTTTAAAGGTTGAAATAAATGTATTTGAATAATTTCGAAACACAACAGGGATTCATGCATCATGGTACTCTTGTGAATGCATAGTAAATAATGACACAGAAGAGGAGAATTGTTGTATAAAGCAATTCTAGTTTTATTTGGACACACAACCCTCTATGGACAACTTGGCTTAATTAATAAAAATATTAAAAATTAATTAAATTAATTGATTAACAATTTTTTTATCACTTACAGAGAAAGTTTGGTCCCATTAGGCTAATGAAAGTCATGACTCGTGCCGCTGAAAACTTTTTCTTTTGTTTTCAATTGTGATCTTTGCTCTCAAATTGTGAAGGTGCTCTCAACATCAAATTCTTGCATCAACACATGCAGACGTGTGTGAGACATATTGACAGCGAGTTGTGTGTCTTCACATTACAGTACGTCAAATGCAGGTGCACTGCACATCCATTGAGATAAACTGTAAAATAGCACAGATGGCTTGACTGAGAATGAAGCTCTGAAGCGCTCGGTGTGTTCGTCGAGTAAAAATATATCTGTGCTAAACTTATACTCCTCCAACTCACACACTGGTGAGTAAAAACTGAGAATTTATTAGCCAATGGCTAATATTAGACATTATTCAGTCACCCAGACTGAAGATTTAGTCACTTATGCAAGTGATTTACTCGCAGTATATAGGATTGACACAAAAACTATTCTCATAGCTTCATAAAATGATACATACATTGAAACGTAAAAGTGCTCCAAGTATATTCCAGCTAGAGCATGTGAATGTTGTACTGTAGGTGGGTTCACATAATGCCTGGGATAGAAGGAATTTATCATAAAAAAGTAGTACCATACGTAATTGATTGAGCTAAACATGTTAATGCAGCCACACTTTGATTTGCCCTAGACTGACTTTGTCTCAGTTGGGGTAATTGATTCAGACAAATGTTGACATGCTGCTGATTACATGTTTGACATAATGAACCTTCCATGAAAACACCTAGACTCTACTGCAGCTTTGAGAAAGCCTCTCAAAGAAAGAGAGATTATGTAGCCAAAAAAAAAAAAAAGAAATCCAAAAGAATAATGTGAGAGGGGGCGAGTGGTTGCAGGCTGAGATTTGTAGGTGAATCCATTATAGTGGAGCTTTACCATAGACATTAGATGTCTCTATTTTAATGCAATGCAGAGTTTTATTGGTGTTTACTGTCATTAGCAAAGCCCTTTGCTCTCATGTCCCTCGCAAGGAGCCATTAGTGCCCACATTTTTCCAGTTCACGCTCGCCCCTGTCATTTAACCCGCACATCAAAAATGCATGTATCAGTACTCAGTAAAGCTTTACTGTAATTAAAGCTTTTATCCTTCATTACAATGACGCTAGTGTCCATCGCATGTATCGTTTATGCTGATAAAGCACCTTGATGCAAAATAGTGACTAAATATTGTCAATAATACACAATGTACCATGGCAGTGGTTCCCCATCCTGGTCCTGGAGAACCCCCAACACTGCACATTTTCGATGTCTCCCCTAAGAGAGACCCCAAAACCATGCAGTGTTGGGGGTTCTCCAGGAACAGGATTGGGAAACCCTGTACTAGGGAAAGCATTCAAATGAATGTTCAGCCAGTATAGTTTAGCAGATGTTTTGTCGGTCTTCCCCACCCAGTCTCACTGTCACCTTGGGAACGTTTCCAGGCCGTATTTAACAATGAGTGACCCAGTCTGAGATAACCCGCATCGCCCCAGCATATCACTGTCTGTGTCACTGTATCCACCTGACCTCTTTTCCTTACAATCCCCTCCTGCTCTCTCTTTAGTCTGGTGTGCTTCATTGATTCACAAGACCTAAATAATCTTCTGCCTCCACCCTTATTCTTCTTTATGTGTCTGTGGTATCAGATTGTTACTTTGTGGCTTGTATTATATGATTAGTCTCTTGTGTGTTCTCCCACACTCGGCTCCCATAATTGCTTTTAACTGCACACATACGGAACAAAATCACATTGTTTCTTTTAATTCCATTTTATTCCCATTTATTACAAAGCACCATGTAAATGATTTCTGAATAACCTACGCGTGGTTATGAAAAAAGCAGCCAGTAATTATGGTAATTTAAGTCACACAGTCTAAGTGTGTTTGGTAAACACTTTCGGTTCATTATATGTTGAACATGAATGGAAATAATGATTTGGGGTTCACTCAATCAGTCAGATGTTTACTCAAAAACTACTGATTCAGTGGAAGGTTCATTAGAATGTTCTAAACCGATGATTCTGGAGTCTCTCTGACTGATTCATTATGAGAATCAACTCTCACTTGTATGTTTGTTTTACGTTTTATGCCAGAAAAATCAATGCAGTTGAAAGATGTATATGTCTGTTCACTGTCTTTCTTTTATGTCACAGTATCTGGCTCTTTTTAACTCGTCGCATTCAATTCAGACTGCAAGCTTATAATGTACAAATATAATTTATTTTGCTTTGGTGCTTTAGATTCAGCAGCGGGGCAGAATCGCAGGCTCAGCGGCATTACATAAGCTGATGTTGAGGTGTTCTGTGTTTTTTCAATTGTAGAAGAAATGCCTGTGAGTAGATTGTCTGCCTTATTATAGAAGCTGCGAGCAGTGTAAAAGTCTGTGATTATTGTCCCTGCAGTCAAATAACTGCCATTTTTCCACTGACTGGAAGATTTACAACAGAACCCCAAGATATTTATATGAGCTGATTGTTTGGTTCTAAACCTATGTTGGTTTGTTGGAGAGATTGATGTGGTTTGTTTGTTTGATGGTGTACTGTCCTCTGGGGGTGGAGTTCAGTTCTTGCGTCTGTGGATATTTGTATAAATACAGTTTTTTTAAATAAATAAAAAATAAAGTTTTTTATTTTAATATTTTAAAATGTTTTTTTTTTCTTTGACATCTGATTTTTCAGTCTTCAGTGTCATGATTATTTGTAAATGTTTATAATTTTATGATTTCTATATGATCTATTTATTCAAATGTAATTTATTCGAATGAGAATTATTTTTTAAATGCAAGGTCTTGCTGAATAAATGTATTCATTTCTTTTAAAAAAATTAATTCTTACTGGCACTGAACTTTTCCACAAGCAGTAGATCTGTAAAAAAAAAACTGGCACACATTTATATTTATATGAACAATTTATATAAGTTTTACATTTTACAAAACATGTTGTAAAAATAACACCTTTTTTTTTATTGAAATTAAAGTTATTCTTTACTGATGTATTTCACTGTGCGTCTGCAGGGAGGAAGAGGAGAGCCTTCGTGACAAGATCCGGGCAGATCACGAGCGGGCACTGCAGGAGGCCAAGGAAAAGCTCCGTAAATCCAAAGAGGAGCTGAAGGCAGAGATCCAGACAGAAAAGACCAAGGTAGTCGAGGACCTGAAGAAGAAAGATGGACCCAAACCACTGCCTCCAGTACCTATGCCCAAACTAGTAGGGGTCAAAGATGGTGACCCAGGGGACCCTGACACCAAGGAAAAAAGGGACAAAATCAGAGAGGTGAGGGGTGTGTGTGTGTGTGTGTGTGTGTGTTTTTGTTTGTGTGTGTATGTAAGTAAGACCCAGTATTTCGGTACCAAGTCAGTACAAAAAAACAGAAAACATTACAGTACCAGGTTTTCTTAAGTACTGGTGGTACCAAGTACCCGGTCAAGCTGGTTCATGATGCGCTATCTGTTAGCTATCCTCTTCATAAAAGCATTGAGACATGACGACCTTAAAAGGAGGAAACGCATCAAACTATCAAAATGCAGAAACCCGGATCAAATGAAAGAGTTCAAACAGGTAAGTTTAATTAATTTGAATTTGAATGTCAGATTGACAAACATCGCCATTAGCGTAGTTCATCGTTTGAATAAGTGTGGCTAATGCTAATATAATGAGCATTAGAAAATCAGTTCTGAGCTTAAAGGGATACTCCACCCCAAAATGAAAGTTTTGTCATTAATCACTTACCTCCCTTGTCATTGCAGACCCATAAAAGCTTTGTTCGTCTTTGAACACAATTTATTTTAGGTGATATCTGCTCTGTTAACATCCATGTTAGTATTTCCCTTTTGAAAATAACTAATGAAAATAGATCACAAAAGTATTGTGTTTTCAGTTTGTACATCCTTTACATTTCATTGGGACCTGAGGCAGAGAACTGGAAAGATTGTGAATTTTTTTTTTTTTACCTATGATTAATGCTTTAAAAGGGATAATAAATAACAATGCTAATGTATTATTAATATAAGACTTCTAAGTTTATTTATCCTGCAGGGGAATCTATTAATAATGAGGGGGATAAACTAAACTATTATTATAATCAACTCTCATCCATACTTATTCATTTTAATAATTTTTTATAACAATTCATATGATTTTACATGTAGCCTGATAAAATCATCTATATTATTTTGTTTTGTGAGATCAGAGATCGCGCTGTGCACACATACAAACACTCAGGCGGACACAAACTTGTTGTGAACGCTGTCCCGTGACTTTTTTTTTTTCTAAAATTGCTTAGATACTGAATTGCTACATTATATTTATCAGCAACAAGGGGTAAAACAAACTTGCATGTTTGTAGAGAGGCGCAGGTTCACACACGCACTTTGTCTCTCTCGATCAAATAATTAAAGTTAAATGTTATAAATTAATTAATTCAAATAAATGTGATCTTACCGCACCATTTCATCTCTGTCTGATGTAAAGCAGACAGAATGCTGAGCTAACGAGCCATGGCTTCGCGTCAGTCTTGCCTTCATGTCGTGCGTTAAAATAGTTTAAAACTATGTATTCGCTCTTTAGCAGCAGTTTTCATGGCGATATTTTAATGAGACCCTGGTCATTCTTGGTGTACCCAAAATGGTCCCACACTATCGACTTCCCTATGTAGTCTTGTTCCTCTGTAATAGTGTGTGTAGTAGCATCTGTGTCTCTGATAAGCACAACATTTTAAGTTGGTGCACCGCTAGTGTAACTTTGTTTTCATATTGCAGGGCGCTATAATTTCTGTGTTGCAGAAAAGGCGGACGGAATCACAGAATCCTGTCGTAAAAACAGAATTCATAGTTTAATGCGGAATGTCACAGAATCTTGTCAAAATTTGTCAAATTTTGAATTCATCCAAAGTAGGTCATTATACTTAAATCAAATCACTATATGGACTAGTATCTGTAACTATTAATCTGCAAAAGTCGATTTAAATATTAATTCTGCATGTTCTGCATGACTCTGTTTATAAATGCTGCAGACGCAAGGTTTGATTTGTTCATTTACACACATACTGAAGCGCGCGTAACGCTTGTGGTGATTTCAGCATCTGCAGTCTCACGAAATGAGGACGTAAACACATGAACAGCATCTCCAGAACTTCTCTGAGAGAGCCTTCATGAGCATCTGATCATTTGATCGAAGTAAAACTAGCATCATATCACATACACAGAACTATAAAGGTATTGACTGCAACCTGTCAAAATAAAAGTCTGGTTTGATTTGAAGTCTATTTTTCACTAGAATGTACATAGCCTACTACTAAAATGAAACCAATGTTATTTTTTAAGGAATAATCACACAACATTTCTTCCATGTTTTAATTTTAATAGTAAATACCTTTTGTTTGCCTAAAAGAAGTGTTTTTAATACTACAGTTTCCATCTGTTGGTTATGCACTTATTACATAATATGTAATATTTTCTAAACATATTATAAAAGCTAAGGTTTGTTATTTAGTGAAAAGTTATATTTTAGCTGGTGATCTTGCATTTGGTCAGACTTGGCCAATTGCTTTACTTAAGTATATTATATTTTCCTTTTACACCGTTGTTTTTCAGCGGCAGCAGAAATACGACAAAAACCTTTGGGTGAAAATTGTTTTCCTTTTCATACTTTTATTACTTGTGGACATCGAAAGACAATTTTAAATAAGTATAAAGAATGGTATTGGTTGTTTAATGTTTTAAATATAAAATAATGTTGTTCAATTAGCATGTTTTTTGTGTTTTGCTTTGGTACCGAGAACCGTGGATTTCCACTGGCATTGGTACCAAATATTGGAATTTTGGTATCATGACAACACTAGTGTGTTTAGTTTACGTGCTTTGAACTTGCAAGCACTCTGTATCTTCTAATATTTGCAACACCTGCAGATGTATTCTCTCTTCATCATTGTTTTTCTTCTCTCTCACTTAATTACTTCCCATTCCTTTTTAAATTGAACAGTTTTGGGCCATTTAATCTGTAGCATTTGAAATCAAACCAGGCTCTCTACAGGTAGAATTATCATTTTTTGAAAATGGGTTGCAATCTTGGATAAAAATAATTCTCAAGAGTTATAGCCACTGGCTGATTTGCGCTTGACTGGAACAGACTGTCGTAAAACGCTCTTACAGATTTCTACTGATGTAATGCAGCATTTGATTTTCACTCTTCCAAATGTACCACAAAATGTGTCTTACTGTGTGAGATGTGTTCCTAAATGAAGCAGATTTGAAAATGTCTTTTTAGAGTTGTTTGTTAAGAATTATTGTTCCAGTTTTCATATTCAGGGTTTTGGGATTTCTTGCACCGCTTTTATTACTAACACAGATGATATTCAAATCTAGTTGACTTTTTATATTGATCAAGTTTAATTGTATTTTAGTTGGTGGTGACACTTTAAGACCTTTTACATAATGCTGAATAGCCTGTGGGCTGAAGATGATGAGTCAGCACTGCTTGCAGTAAATGCCATTATTTTCACTTTCAAATCGCTGCTTGTCTCTAAACTCCTAAACCTGGAAATAAATGTTTTTCTTTTGTTTTAGTACTTGGGGGAATGATCATTTTGTCCCCACATAAGTGTGTGTTGGTAGGTAAGGCTTATGTTCCAAGAATAATTGGTGTCTTTGTGTGTGAAACTGAGATGATTGTTAAGCTCTTGACAAGAACCCAATACCATTTTCTATTGGCTTTTGGATTATTAGAGAAAATAATTCCGCAACATTTTTTTTTACAGACTTTGTTCATCATAATCTTCACAAATGAACACAACATTTATTAATTTCGAAGTCTAAATACAGTCGGCAGCAAGTAAAAGTCTATACATGGGCTATAAACAAACTAAACCACAATTGAGGAACTCTTTCAGTTAAAGACTGTTATAATAATTTACAAGAGCGTGATCAGAAACACATTGAAGCTGTAAAAATTGACTATTAAATAGCCAGTCACTCTGTAGCCGCTTGTTATCAACCATCAGTTTGTCCAGTGTGATTAAATTAGCTAAATTGCTTTTTTTTTTTTTTTTTTTTTTTTTTGTAAAGCTTCTTGGAAACCATTTGTGTTTTATAAAGTGATACATAAGAAAATGTGGCTAGTACTAGTAAAAGTAAATAACCTAGGGCAGTGGTTTTCAACCTGTGGGCCGCCAATTACTATTAAAATAAATAATAATATTGTTCATATATGTAAAAATGTCTGAGTCATAACATAACATAATTTCATATAATTAACAACAAATAAATATTAAACTGTAACTATGCTTCCACTATTCGAGCTCGCTGATTGGTTTAAGAATAAACCGTCAATTTATCTTAGATATTTGTGCTGCATAAGCTACAGAACAACAGCAGTTGTGCCAAGCGGTGCCATGCAGCCTGAGTTATTTTCTGTTCATTGCGAGTTCATTCAATAAAGACAGTTAACAATCTAGCTTCTGAGTAATAAGTTATTAACCCAACTATAGTGGGGTCAGTTAATTTTGTTGCAGTGGGCCGCACAAACATATGTGTTTGGTTGTGTGGGCCACGAGTTGAAAAAGTTGGGAACCACTGACCTAGGGTTTAAAAATGTAGCCTAGTCTAAAAAAACATGACTACCTTTGATTTAGTTTTGAATTCAGGTTATTGTGTGAACATTGTGGTACATGTGGAACAGGACTGTTTACCCAGGATTAAAAATGAGTTGTGAAAGTCCAGAATTAGCCGTAATGAGAGGTCTGCCAGGTAATGTGGATGAGGGAATATAGGGCACTGCCATCTGCTCTATCTTAGTGTTAATGTGTTTTAGATTGGGAATGTGGAGTCTTAATGTACTATGCAGGTTATAGAGGAGACATCTGCTATTCATCAAAAGATATCCACCACCTTTTCTTTTTTTCTCCTCATTCCAAACACATAGATCCTGTACATACATTTGTATGAATACCCTGCAGGATGAAATCCAGCATCCCAGCATCTCTCAGCGGACTCCTCACAGCGGGGCCATCTGCTGCTCGCTTTGGGGCCTTAACCCTCTTTTTACACTCTGGATGTGTGTGTTCTGCCTTCATTTAAATGCACTCTGGTACCGCGATACACGTTACTCCAGTTTCCTAAACCCACCTTTGCCGTAGCTTTTCATTTGTATCACTGACCAATTTCTCTGCTTTCTGAGAGTGAGTGACAGACTGGCTGCTGATGGTACTTCTCTCAAAAAACACTCTTGTTTTGTCAGTGAATTATGATAAAACTGGACCAAAGTGTCCTGCTGTCCATTTTTTTTACGCAGTTTTCATTGCTTGTTTTAAATGCTAACAGCTGTGTTTGTGTTTGATGACTAAGAGCGGTTACAGTTTAATAGCAACTCAGTCAGTGTTTGTGTTTGTGTGAGTCTAGGACAGTACTCAAACTTTACCTTACTCATCACGTTTGTGACTTTTTTTATCATATGTATTTACTTTTATACTCTCCCACTCATGCACTAGTTTACAGCTCTCATCTAACATCTAACATAGGATGCGTTGGTATATTAACATTTATTAACATGCTGTATCAATTCCATGTTAGAGTTTTTGTCTTGATCAGCAAAAGCAGCATTTGATGGCTCAGTGATTATCTTAGGTATGTGTTTTGTACAATATTAAAATTGATACTTTCCCTCAGGTGTTGAAAATAACTTCAAACTGTGAAGCCTGTGTAAAAAAACAAATGTATTTGATGGTAAAGATTGTATTAAGTCACTGAGTATGTTTTGAATAATGTTAAAAAAAATTTTTTTTTATGAATTTGATTATGTACTTGTCTGTTTTGTTAGTGAGAGACAGCGATTGCAGAGAGAACCTACCCACAAGCTCTTTTGATTGACTGTATATTGTGATTGATTTTGTTGTGTCTTGTAGCCCTGTTGCATCTGGTCTGGGAATACAAATTGCTTATTGCTATAATTTTATTACTTTTCATCTTGTTAGGACATAGTGTCACACAAAACCACTAGCCCAACGCTAGATTTACTAGTCTTAAAATGCCAATACACCAGATTTACTTCATGTAAACATAGTGCTAACATATTCACTGCTCAATGCAAACATTCTCGATTTTCCTCAGTGTTAACATACTATATTTTCTTATGCACAAAAAAGTACAACATTCATTTGATTTACCTCACACATACAACCTTTGAAGAACTACATCTCGTTCATTCATGTCATCACACCGACACCTGCTGATTGTAGTTTTTCATCATTTTTTTTTAGTAACTACAGATCTGCCTGTTGTATTTGTTTTGTATGATTTACTGAGCTTCTGTTGAATGAGCGCAGTGCTAATTCTACAGAGCCTGTTGAAGGGACAGGAGCTGACAGGAAAAGATGCTTCCATAATGCCTTTCTCTCCTCTGCTACGGTAACACACCTCTCTTGCTTCGTGTGATTAAACGAAAGTGCTGAATTCATCTTTCTTATGTGGATTAGATGCTATGTTTCCAAAGCTCAGAGGAGAAAGATAAGAATGCAGAGAAGTTAGCTGTGAACATTGTTAATGGTGTCTGTCAGGGTTTGTTGTTTGCTTTTGCATGTGAAGTGTGTGTGTTAAAGGAGTTTACGTGATAGAACCTGATATTAAAGCATGAATCTCAGATCTGTTTCACAAGGTAAGCTTAGAAGCAGTGTAATGGGAACAGCAGACTCTCATTTTTATGCAGTGTAAAAGAGGTGCAACTTTATACAGGAAAGCAATTATTTACTCTAATACTGGATGTAAATGATAATGGCTATTGGAAGTGTGATTATTAAGGAATATTACAAACTTGGTCATTATAAAATCTCATTAGATCCAAATTTAGATTTATGAATCTACCTTGAACAGCACATAAACGCAGAACTCTAGCTCAAACTCAGATGCATAGGAGCTCCCATTTATTCACGCACATACACTCACATACGGACACTTTATTAGGTACACTGGTTTAATTGCTTGGTAACACAAATTGCTAATCAGCCAATTACATGGCAGCAACTCTATGCATTTAGGCATCTAGATGTGCTGAAGACGACTTGAAGTTCAAACCAAGTATCGGAATGTTTTGTGCCAGATGCTCTGGTCTGAGGATTTAAAAAATTGCTGATCTACTGGGATTTTCACTAGCAACCATCTCTAGAGTTTACAGAGAATGGTCCGAGAAAGAGAAAATACCCAGTAAGCGGTAGTTGTGTGGACAAAAATGCCTTGATGTCAGAGGTCAGAGATGATAGAAAGGCTACAGTAATTCAGTTAACCACTCGTTTTAACCAATATATGAGAAAAACCATCTCTGAACGCACCACAAAAAAAACCCTGAAGCAGATGGGCTACAGCAGCAGAAGACCACACTGGGTGCCGCTCCTGTCAGCTAAGAACAGGAAACAGAGGCTACAATTCGCATAGGCTCAACAAAATTGGACAATAGAAGATTTCTTCAATTTTTCTTTCCACTCAACTTTCTGTTAACATGCTTGGATACAGCACTCTGTGAACAGCCAGCTTCTTTGTCAATGAATGTTTGTGGCTTGCCCTCCTTGTGAAGGGTGTCAATGATTGTCTTCTAGACAACTGTCAGATTAGCAGTCTTCCCCATGGTTGTATAGCTTAGTGAACCAAACTGAGAGACCATTTTGAAGGCTCCGGAAACCTGCAGGTGTTTTGAGTTGATTAGCTGATTGGCATTTCACTATATTCTAATTTGTTGAGATAGGGTTAGGGTTAACCCTAACGGAATTTTGTTAAATGTAAGCCAAAATCATCACAATTAAAAGAACCCAAGACTTAAACTACTTCAGTCTGTGTGCATTGAATTTATTTAATACACAAGTTGCACAATTTGAGTTGAGCTACTGAAATGAATGAACATTTCCACGACACCCTAATTTATTGAGCTGCACCTGTACGTACGTGTGTGTGTGGGTGGGTGGCAATATCTAATCCAATTTATGTTGTCCAGTAAACTGAAGTATGACTTCACAAGCTATGTGTAGCAAAAATAGACTAAAATTCTATTCACTCGTATACTTTTGTATATTTCTGCTAACACAGGCTATGTAGGGAGTTCATTTGTTCTATAGCTCACTCTTTCTCTTTGTATGCATTTGGGTTTTCACATTTTTGTCTGTTTTGTTCAATCTTCTGCATTTTAAATGGATTTATCATCCCAGTGCAGTGCTTTTTAGAATCTTTTCATAATCTCTTCTCTACACACTTACAGAAGTCTCATTTTGACAATTCTCTGAATGTAATTACTTCTAATACTCCCTCTGCATTAAATCAGTGATAAGCTTACAGTCATATTGATTTGTCTAAGGGGTCTTCAGCACAAGCTCCATAGTTCCTTCCTCCACAACACTCCGCTATAACGGATTACGGACTGTATGAGTGTGTGTGTGTGTGTGTGTGTCTTTTCATTCTCTTGCTTGGTCTGATGGTGGTTTAAAGGGCTTGCTTGAGTTGTGCCTGGTAGACAAAACTAGTGGTCAACCGATATATCACCAAGGCTGGTATATCGGCTGATATTTGACATTTTTCAAATATCGGCAACGACCAATACATTTTTTTTGCTTGACCGATGTGTTCGAGGCGGGACTTTTATTTTGACAGTGCTGAGAGCGGCAACATCTGAGCACACAGTGCTCACATTCTCACTCTTGTTTACTGTCATTGTTAACAGTTCTGTCTAATATGGTTATAGATCTGTCTTATTATCAGATAGAATGGTTAAACAAAGGAATTAATGTTTACAGAAAGTTTTGTAGCAATTGCCTTTATATTATTAGTAATAGAAAGGCAAACATTATAATACTTTATCGTTTGCAGTCAACGTTAAGCAAATAAGCATTTATATAATTTAAACAAATCTTTGAATGACTTATGAACATGTAATTTCACAAACCTAGCAAACGTAATCGAATCCAGCTGTGAGATCTTGTGAAGTGTGCATTTTTATCCAGCATGATTGTGTGTTTTCTGTGTGACGGTCGGTCCGTGTGAATTGAATGCTTTAAACTTTTAGCTATTGGCTATCGGCCCCTCTGCTTTCCAAGATATCAGCATCGTCTATCAAAAAAACAATGTTGGTCAACCACTAGACAAAACTGCACCATTCATACACAGAACCACACTAACATGCAGAACTTGAACTCTTATTATCCGCTTGAGCTCCACCTTGTAATACGTCAAATCTTGTCTACTAGCCACCAGGCCAATTATCTGGCGTGTGTTGTGTTTGTGACATGTTGCTGTGAGAATCTGGATCTCTGTGCTGCTCAGTTAATGTTAGTATTGTTGGCAGTGTGAGCATTTTCCCTGCAGGGTGCTAAGACCTGAAGAGCATCAGAGGGCAGGTTCATGGCTGTGCATATGCATAGAAGATGAGATGGGGAGAAGATGAGACTATATGCAGCAGTCAAGGTCACTGAGGGAATAATTATACCAAAAGCATAAGTGAAATCAACACAATACAATAGGATACAACATGACATTGTAAAGTACAATATGACCCAAATGATATAAAATGTGAATTGTCATAATTTGTATAATTGTTATGCAATCATATTGTATTCTTCACTATACTTTTATACAATATGATGATATAAATATAAATATTATAAATAATGCAACATGATGAAATGACACAATATGATAAAACACGGCACAATACAATAGGCAGAATTTAGCCCCAACCTGCCTGGAAGTTTGTAGGGGTGCATTTCAATCAGAAGGCTGCTTCCTAGCAAGCCTGTGTCCTTCCTAAACCCCCAGTCCTTCTGAGGCTTCTAAGCTACAGTCCTTCTCGTCATTTAATGCTAAGTTGAGACCATCTAGTAAGCCTGTATGGCTGCATTATAAAAGTTTGTGTCCAACGGTCATGGCATGAAAATGCTATTAAAAAGTACTTTTACACGCGCATACGTGTGTGTGTGTGTGTGTGTGTGTGTGTGTATATAAGTTTGTTTTTGTGAAAAGTGGATTCATCCCATAGGTGTAATGGTTTTTATACTGTACAAACTGTATATTCTATGGCCCTACACAAACCCTACACTTAACCCTTACAGGAAACTTTGTGCCTTTTTTACTTTCTCAAAAAACTCATTCTGTATGATTTATAAGCGTTTTGAAAAATGGGGACATGGGTTATGTCCTCAAGTCACCCTTTCCTTGTAATACCTGTCATACCCATGTCATTATAGAGAGTTGTGTCCTGATATGTCACAAAAACATTCGTGCGCACACACACACACACACACACACACACACACACACACACATAAGCCCTATAAAGTGGTCATACCCCTTCATTTTTTTCACATTTTATGTTGATACCTTATGTTAAACTGCTTTGAATTACTTTTTTCAACATCAATCTACACTTCACTACACCATAATGAAAAAAGAAAAAACAATTGTCATAAATGTATTTTATACAAGCTTTGCACATCAGAATTTGGCAATTATCTGCCATTCTTTTCCTCACCTCTTCACCTCTCAAGCTCTGTCAGGTTGGATAGGGGCAGAAGCACATTTTCAGGTTTCTCAAGGAATAGCTGATTGCATTCAAGCCCAGGCTCTGGCTGGGCCACTCAAGGACATTCACAGAGTTATCTATAAGCCACTTTTGCGGTGTGCTTAGTGTCATTGTCCTGTTGGAAGGTGAACCTTCTGCCCATTCTGAGTTTCTGAATTCGCTGGGCAGGGTTTTCATTAAGGCTATCTCAATATTTTAGGGGACTGAGCTTTTCTTCTGCTCTGATAAGTCCTTCAGTCCCTGCTGCTGAAAAACAGCCCCACGGCATGAGGCTGCTACCAGCATACTTTTGGGATGGTACTCTGCAGTTAATGAGAAGAGCTTGTTTCCTTCAAACATGATGCTTGGAAATTGAGGTTCATTAGACTAGAGTATCTTGTTTCTCAAAGTCTGAGAGTGCTTTAGCTAATCCAAGTGTGGTTTCATTGGTTTTCACTGAGAAGAGGATTGAGTTTGACCACACCACCATAATGTTTGTCCTTCTGTAGGTTTCTCCAATCTCCACATAAGATCATGGAGCTCAACTAAAGTGACCATCAGGTTCTTGGTCACCACTCTAACCAAAGCCCTTCTCCATCAGTTGCTCTAGGAAGAGGCCTGGTTGTTATAAACTTCTTACAGTAAGGGTAACGGAGACTAAATTCTTCTGTTCTTCAATGAAGCAGAATTTTTTCCTGAAATCTTCCTCGCATGAAGCAATCCTATTTCTGAGCTCTACATGCAGTTTTTTTCTTTCTTTTTTTAACCTCAGGGCTTGATTTTTACTCAGATATGCGTTTTCAGCTGTTAAACCTTTTATTAAGATGTGTGTGTGCCTTTCCAAATCATACCCATTCAATTGAATTTGCCACAAGCCAACTTCAATCGAAGTGTTGTAACATCTACAAGCAATATGGATGCTCCTGAGCCAAGTTTAAACTGTCCCAGATAAGGGTATAATTACTTATGCAATGGAATCATTTAAGTTTTTTATTTGTAATAAATTTGCAAAGATGTTAAAAACTTGTTTTTTTGCTTTGTCATTGAGTGTGGGAAAAAAAAAAAGTAAAGCAGTTTAACGTTAAGGCATGGACGTAATAAAAAGTATCGTGCTACAGCGCACATTCTGTCAACTGCAGCTCAGGCACCTCCGTCCATAGACAGTAAAAGAAATGGACACAGCGACCCCATTGGAACTCAATTGAGACAAATGAAGCCCAGTTTTAGCGTTTTTTAGCACTTCCGTTTCTGACGCGCAGACTCAAACGAAGCTTGACGACGTCAGCAACCTGTCTGCCAGATGTAAATCTTCTAAGTGGCTGTGCGTGCAAACTGCCATCGTTAATCTTGCAGAGACGGCGAGCTTGAGCGGGGAGTTCTTTGTCGTGAGTGAGCAGGAGTAAGTATTCTGATTAATTATTTTGTATAGTATTTTAAAATGTAACGCCAGTACGCCATATTAAGTTAATTGCCTGCGAGCTTCTCCTCCTGTCTGTACGGTAATGCGACAGAGAGCCGAGTGGTTATGACGCAATCGTTAGCCTATTTTTTACAAAAACTGTTTATACGGGGCCATAATGTAACATAGAAGGTAATGGAGCCCTTTATACATTGTTGTGTATCTTTAGAAATAAATAATGGACAAACAGAGTCTTTAAACGCCTCAGATGTAAAGTTATTCGCTGTCAAAGTGACGCCAAAATGAATGGGAGTCAATGGGAATGCTAACGCAAGTGAAGTTCTGCTAAAAGATGGCAGCCCCCACCCGACTTCAACTTCTGGTCGAGTTCCTTGCCCCTTGCCTCCGTCATATACTGTACAATGCCACATGCATTCACAGCAGTGTTATCTCAGCAGTAGAGTTACTCTCTCATTATCTGCATGTGCTTTCAAATGTTTCCTTCGAGCGCTGGTCTGACCTGTGCTTTTTCTGAGTGCCGCATACAACCGAAGCGCTGCGTGCGCTAAAGCCTGTCAAATAGCATCTGATTATTGACCTAAGTTACCTTTTGCGCTAATACTGTAAAACACACAAGGTTTACATGTAGACTAAAGCTGGTTATGTCTAAAATGAAAGTAAACAATTGAGAGAAAAACGTATACATGTGCCTGTATATTAGATGCGTTCAGGTCTTAAAGGGACAGTAGGCCTATTAAACATGCAGCCTACTGTCATTGCTGTCAAGGGATAGATTACACTAAAATTTCATTTTTGTCATTATTTACTCAGTCACGTTGTCCCAAACCTGTATAAATTTCTTTCTTGTGCTGAAACCAAAAGAAGATATTTAGAATTATGTGGGTAACCAAACAGTTGTTGGTCCACATTGAATTTGATATTAGCAAAAAAAATACTATGGAAGTCACTGTGGACCAGCAACTGGAATTGGTTTTCCACATTCCTCAAAATAGCATTTATTTTTAGAAGAAAGAAACTCATTCAGGTTTAAAATCACTTTTGAGTGAGTAAATGGAGGTATAAAAATATAACACTATGACAGAATTGAAAGACAGTTGACAGAATTTTTATTTTGGGTTTACTATTTAACATGAATAAAAACAAAACACAAAGAGAAAAATCACTCACTGCTCTTGACTAAAGAAATTTAAATTTAGGAATCCGTTCATATAGTATTTTATTTTTATATTTGTTCATTCAACTTCTTGAATGCTCCTGCTAAATACACACATTGTTCCTGAAAATAAAGCACTGATAGTTTAATTTGTATTTTATGTGTAGTTGTAATGTGTATCTTTGTCTTTTTATTTTATTTTTGTTAGTAAAAAATAAGAACAAAGATTGTTATATTAGCCCTCTTTGGCCTAAATATCTGCCTTTTTTTTGTTTTTTTTTGTACCTTGAAAGGCTGTCTTTATAATAAGGAAATTAGTTTGGCTGTAATGCTCAGACAACTTGCAAAATAGTAAAACCAACATGACAAAGAATTGTGATAAAATTGTGATATGATTTTCCATATCACCCACACCTAATTGTGGGTAATTAAAAGATACAAAGGAAACACTTAATGCATCCTTCAACATACACTGAATGAAGGACGTGAAAAGAAGGCTGCCTTCCAAGGATGTTTCAAATTGAGAAGGATCTTGGATGGTGCTTGATGACACAGCATCTGAAGTATGCAGGATATAGTCCTTCTGGTTCATAAGCACCCTAGAAATCCTGAAGAGCCGTTATTTCTGTTTCAGGTGTGGTTAATCAGGGTTGGAGCTAGACTCTGCAGAACTGTGACACTCCCAAGTGGAGGACTGAGCTGCCTGCACATGCCATTTTGGTTTTGGGCATTCAGAGTCTAATAGACTAACAGAAGATGCTGGGATACAGGCGGCCTTGGTGCTAATCCTCATAATGTCTTGTTTAACATCAAAGGCTGCATTACACCTGAATCACATGAACATCAGTGCATACTATTCACATAACACCTGCTGCTTAGATCCAGCTCTTCTTGAAGTCTACAAATCCAGACGCAGTGGAATGAGGTCGAGAGGGAACTAAAATGAGGACCTTGAAAGGCAATTGAAAGACAATATATCTGAATTAGTTGAATGATGGATTAAATTTGACATCACAAGGTAGTGCAGTAATGTCTGGGTGTGATGTTTAGAGCCTGGGTCTAAAACAGAAGAACTGTCTTGAGTCTTTCAATGTCTTGAAGTCAATTTATCACTTCACCTGGCCTCTATTGCATCATCGCATTTATTGTGCTGAGACGGTCTTTTTGAGTAGACAGGTTATAGTGCCGTAACTTTAAAATACAGCTCTGTGGCAAAATGGGTGGAGTCAAAATCAATCACTGGCACTGAGGCCGTCACCAGGGGCAACTGGTAATTGCAGCTCTGTTGCTTCATACTTTCAGAGCGGCAGTTCTCATTTGACCTCTCTGCGGACATTTCAGAGTTGCTCATCTCTGTTGGTTTGCTGTAGAGCAAAGAGTGATCTATGAATGAATTCAGTGTGCCTGGTGGGGGTTAATGCTAATTAATGCAGCTCCCCCTAGAGGAAACTGTGGAGGGCATTTTCACATTGTGTGCGTGTTTGAGTTTTCTGCAGGTTTAAAATGCTGTATTTTTTTTCTGCACCGCAGTAATTAGCTGACCACGTGAAACTTCACCATCCTCAGCAATGAGATATTTCATAAGGAACAAACACACACACCCACACACACACACACACACATAGTCATGACTATGCGTTTGTTTAAAACAGTTGTTTCTAAATTTTTGTCCTTAATTCCCCCATCCTTAAAACCTGAGGTCCTCTTCTAAACCTCTTTACATTCCTTTTATGGTGTGTGAGTGCCCTTACATCTTTTGCGTCCATCACGTATCAAATCAAAGAAAGGGTTACATTCAGTCCCTGATCATTTGGAATAAGGCTGATATTGGGTTTTCAACACACTATCAGTTCCAAAAGTATTCAGAAATATTTATTTATATTTATTATTTTCTCTTTCTTGCCTATTGAATCACACTCAAAGTATGAGTGTAGGAAGCTTGTAAGCATTACTTGTATAAATAGATTTATCTTTTTATCTGCACTTCCTGCAGACTGGTCTGTATAGCGCACAATGTTTTTTTTTTATTGTTTTTTTTATCCAAAACACTCATATTAGTGAGCAGACTTATTTGAGTGCATGTCTCAACCACACACTGTGGCCGTGTTGCTGTTTTCTTTTTCCTTTTATGACTCATGGCAACCAGCAGTATGTTGCCACCTACTACAGTGGTGGTGCTAGATTATTCATGATAATATTGAATGTGTAGTATTAAGGTATTTCAGTTTTTTAATTCTATGGTTATCAACTGGTATATTGTGACACCCCTAGTTTGGAGTAGGGTTTTTTGCATCCATGTTTGACCTCAAAGCATATACGTTTCCTTGCCTAAACTCTGACTGATTCTACTGGCTCCAGGTTGGTAAACACTGATAAGATTTCATTTAATGGTTAGGGTTAGGATTATGGTTTTTCACTTTTTTTAATGTTAGTTAGTGTGTAATTTTGCTGTTTGAGTATAAACAGTATCTGCAATGTCACAACTAATTACTACAAGTCACTTCCTGGGTTTGTGACGTCACAAACCCTGATAAACCCCAAACAACAAAGGGGAATGAGGCCATGCTGTGCTGCTTTAGAGAAGAGATAGAGTTGTTGCCATACTGACAAAACAAGGGGTGCATGAATAAATCTTTTAATATATTAATCATGATTCTGTTTTCTAATGATTCTAATTGATTCAATGTTCTAAAGCAGTGGTTCTTAATACTGTTCCTGATGTCCCCTGCTCTTCATCTCTCTCTCTCTCTCATTCAGATCATCAGTTCGTCAGCTCCATTAAACTGTTCCAGTTATACACTTATATAGACAGACAGATATTTTTCACATAACTATGAGAAGTATTAAACATCAACGCGCACATGATTGCCGTACTGTATCACTGTTATAATCAGGATGAAACTGTATTTTAAAAGTTAACAAAAGCAGTAGTATTTAAAAATAACAGTGTCAAAAATCGTCAAAATCTATTTGAGTGCGATTTAAACCCGGATGATTGTAACCACTCTAAGTTCGTCTGCCTTGGGAAGCTCGCGTGTCTCCGAAGTAGGGCTGGGATAACGCGTCGAGGTCATCGATGACGTCGCCGCAAAAAATACGTCGACGCAAAATATGCGCATCGATTCGTCTACCTGTTTTTATTTCTCTAAAAAACGTTTGCAAAACGTTTACCTTATGTGCGCTGAATATACACGATGGCCGGATCAACATTCTGTCCAATGTTATATAACCAATCCAGGGTTTTTTCTGCATTGGTCTCTTTTTTCGCGGCTGTCAGAGCATTATTTGATCGATGAGTGATGTAGAATAGAATGACTGACAGGGCGCGTACGAGAGAGAGCCCCGGCTGCGCGCGCACACTCACAGTCTTCAAACAACACGAGCGCTTCTTGCTCTCTCTCTCCCTTGTGCATATTAATCAAAATCATTAAACACGATAAAAAAAGGGTGAAACACCTAAGTTTCACGCACGCTCGCGCACTCACAGTCTTCCAACTACACGAGCGCTGTCTTGCTCTCTCTCTCTCTCTCTCTCTCTCTCTCTCCCTCGTGCATATTAACCAAAATCATTAGACACGATAGAAAAAGGGTGGAACGCCAAAGTTTCACGTGGAGCATTCAGAGATCTTTTTTTTCTCCATGACATTTTTTGGGAAAAGCACTCTCTGTATTATCTTAAAGCCCTCAAGTTTACATTGGTTACTGTATTCTTTCAGTTGCTCTAAACAAGTATTTGGGTGACCTTTTTTTATTGAATGCTAGACATCAAGTTGTTGTTATTTTCATCTGAAAGAAGAACTTTTTTTCAGTAAGCTAGGCCCTATGTGTTCAGTAAGCTTGTTTCAGTAAGCTACGTGTTTTCAAGGCTTCAAGGTTTTATTGAATGCTATCTCTATACAAGTGAAAAGTAATGCATTCTTCGTCAGTCTTTTATTTAGTAATTTTAAGAGCAATAAACATATATTGCAATGTTAAGGAATTCATGTTTTTTTTCATTCAGATATGTAAATCAACATGTATAAATTGTTAGTAGTCAGTTAATGGGGAGATAATCGAAATCGAATCGGTCTGAAAAAATGAATCATTAGATTAATCGATGCATCGAAAAAATAATCGCTAGATTAATCGTTTAAAAAATAATCGTTTATCCCAGCCCTACTCCGAAGGTGATAACACTCATTGCCTTCTCTAGTGCAGCATAACCAGGTTTCATCCCATTCGTTGATATTTGTGATATCATCAATACCGGAAAATATATGTTGTAGTCCAAACGAGCCATTCATTGTTGTTTTTGAAGAGTGATTTCTGTTAAATAAAATGTGTGGACTTTGAGCTTTGTAGATTTGCAGAACTTTTTTATGCTCAAGTCAGTTGCATTGTTGTCTATGGAAGGTCAGAAAGCTCTCGGATTTTAACAAAAATATCTTAATTTGTGCTCCAAAGATGAACAAAGGTCTTACGGGTTTGAAACGGTATGAGGGTGATTAACAAATGACAGAATTATTGGGTGAACAATCCTTTTAATTAGTCATTTATGCAGTTTTGTAGTTTTTGCACTTTCATAGTCCGCATCAAAACCTCTAGTATGTGTAGTGGTCTAAGAGTGAGCTCATCCATACTGAAGCGACTGATTCTCCCACTCACCTCTTTCTACCGAATGTTTGTCTGCCTTGTCGCTTGTTTCCTTTTTCCTCTTTTTGTTCCCTTGTTTTCTCATTTTTCTTTCTTTCTTTGAAAACCTATTGTAGGCTTTCTTTTGTCTCGCTCTCTCTCCATCTTTTGCTCCAGCGTTGGCTTTGTCTTTGCTCTAGGAATCCTTCCAGACAGTGTGATGTGCTCTAAAAGGATCTCCCTCTCACGCTTTAATCCCAGTGCGCAGTGGAAAAACCATCAGCATACCCCTTGTAACACACCCAAGTGCTTTTGCTGCTCCCTGGCAATCATGTACTCCAAAAATAATAGGCCAATGATAATGAGAAGAAAAATCATATTAGAGTGCCTGAAAGCAGCAAATGGTTTCAAGAAAGGTGGCGGTGCCCTTAAGAAAGAGGGTGATGCATTGTAACCACTAACAGGTTTTGAGAACATACATTTTAATTTGTTTTACGCTCTGACTTTCATGGAGTCTGAAGGCAGGGCCTGACAGGCATAACCATTCCACCCACAGAGCTGATATGAGCACTGATCACTGTTCAAACAAGTGTGCCGGCAGCCGGATGGTAATTGAAATGCACAATGGGCCATCCCCATCACTCAAGCAGTTGAGCACAAAGCACAGACAAGGCTCATCTATCGCTCTCTTTGCTCTCTCTCTACTTTGCACTGTGTTCGATTGATGAGAGGGTGGAGATGATTGTATCTGTCTGTTCTGGAATTGATATGAACACTACTGCCGAACCATAGGGACCGATCAACTAAATCAATTAGTGGCTTTGTGTGAATGCATAGAATACTGAGTTTACAGAGTAAACTAAAAAACCGCTTCATGAATACAAATAGCTTTAAAAAACATAATATCTGGAAATTGCATTGCACAATGCCTGTAAATGAAGAAGGCATGAGAAAGAAATTGTGGTGTGAATGGTGTACAACTTGGCTTTGTGTTGAGACTTCCAAATGTGTCATGCAGATTTGTTTTAATTGAGGCTTTTAAGTAAATTTTGTGGGAGGGTTTTTTTTTTTTTTTGAAGGACTGCTGGGTGCTCATTTAGGACTTTAATTTAGACTAAATGCGCTTTCAAACTCAGCGATACAGGCAGCCTTCATTTTCAGAAACCTCATTTTTCAGGAACCTGATGATCTGGAGTCTTTCAGCTCTGCATGGTGAGACACTGAATGAACACGCAGTCCATTGAGGAATACTGTGAAATGATGAATGAAAGGTCATAATGCATTTCTAAAATGTACATATAACTCGAGCGCTGTATTTTCATATTACATATTTGTTTCTTGCTCATTGTCTCTTGTCCCTCTCTTTAGTGTATTAGTTTTATTTCTGTTGAGAAAAGAAAGATAAAAAATAATTGTATATTGTAATTATTGTGTGTGTGTGTGTGTGTGTATTGTTTTCATTTCTGAAAAGCACAGTAAATCAGTGAATTCTTAATCTTAATTTACCCAAATTATAGAGTTGTATTTTCTGCATAATAAAATGATTTGAAAAGGGCACTTTTAAGTTAATAGTTTACTCAAACTCTTAAGTTATTTGAAACTTTCTTTTTTCTTCCATGGAACTTTAAAAGGAGGCTTTTTTAATAAAGCTTATTGCGAGCTGATCTCCATGTATCAAGATATAGGCCTGCATAAAGGTGATCCAGCTATTTCATGTTGAACTCTGGAAACGCACACTAAATGAATCATTCTGTTGATCCAGTTCTTTTCAGTAAATTGACTGAGCTAATTCACAACTCAGACTGATTTGTTCCGAGTTCAGCACACTAAATCACAGTTTGCTGGGTCGGGGAGTTTATAGGTAAATAATGGTTTAAATTTCAGTGTGTTTCTCACACAAAGCTATGAAATAGCTTCAGAAGACCTGCAATAGAGCGCATTAATCACAAGGACTGCTTTTATGATTCTTTATGGAAGTGGTATTTATTTTTATTTTTTTTTAAGGTCCAGTTCTCCCTACTAACAAACCATTAACTACAACTTTTGCCTCAATAGACTCTTAATTTGCTACTTATTAATAGTTAGTAAGGTAGTTGTTAAGTTTAGGTGTTGGGTAGGATTAAGGATGTAGAGTACGGTCATGCAGATTATGTGCTTTCTAAGTATTAATAAACTGCCAATATGCTAATAATAGGCATGCTAATAAACAACTAATTAATGGTGAGAATTAGTCCCTATACTAAAGTGCTTTTTTTTTTTTATACCTTCACAGACATACAAAACATACCCCTCAGGCCACTCATGACTGTCTAACCTTGTTCATCTCCCATGCATTAGTGTCCCTGTATACACATCTTCATGGGGTAGTTAAAAGCCTGGGCTTAATGTAACCGCCAGTTTAAGTTCCATTCGTGTCGGATAGGCTCTGCTCTCAACGCTTCACAAGGCCTCCACTTAGTCAAAACAACTGTTAATTGACAGGCAGAACGACCCTGAACAGGCCTTGAATAAAACATGAGAGAGGTTGGAAGTTACGCATGATCAAGTGGGAATTTAGAGGAAAGGGAAAGAGAAATCTGTAGACTCATAGCTCTCCCTATGCTTACAGTTCATATTTTAGGCTTCTTGCTTATCACAGGCTTTAATTTTTCTATGCTAAATGGGTTTAACAATCAAACTCTAATCAGCCGCCAGTCTTCGGTCCTTTTGAAAACTAGAGGAAAGACTGCTTTGTGGTAATTCATAATGTTTTGTGTGCACGGCGTGTCATGGAAAGATTGAAAGCCGAGAACAAAATGAAATTATTGACTTTTCATTGCCTTGGCTCCCTCCTGGGATTCTGCTTTTCAGGCTGAGAACAGCGGAGCAAAATCATTGCTTGTGCTTGGGATGGCAGCCTACAACAACAGTTGACAGAGACGTCTACTGCATCTGTGTTCATAAGCTCCATTCCAAGCCTTACCCTGCCTAGTCAGCATTTTAAGGCATCATTGGCATGCTCCCCAATGCTGAGGCCATATTACAAAATGGACAACAATAATAAACCTTGTTTTGGTGAAAATTTACTTTAAAAAGCATATGCTGTAGACAACAAGTGCTTGCTTTTAGAGCAGAACCAAAATTTAGTTATTGCGCTTTCCACGCACCCTATCAGCCTCGTCACAAGCGGTCTGCTTTTGGAGGGAGTATTACTCCAAAGTGGTAATGTTTGAAGACATGTCTAAATGTGGAGTGGCTCAGAGCTGAATTTCCGCCAGCCGTTTAATGGAAGTGAGAGAGCTCAGAGAGGGGACGCCTAGAGCCACAGCTGAGACAAAGACACGTTTAGAGACGCAGACACACACACTGTGTCCATTCATCTTTCCTCAGTGAGGGGAAAAAAAAAGAAAAACACACATGCACAGAGTGAAGATCCATCGACAGGGTGCTGCTGGCCAGTGACCTGAAAGAGGAACGACAGCACAGCAGACGCGGTCACGGTCCCAGTGGGGGCTTCTGGGTAACAGGACATCTCTGATGCGACGCTTCATCTTTCACATCAAAGGCCTTTGTGCATCCCTGGGTTATTCTAACCTGTTAAAATGCATCATACGTTATCCGACCAAACAGCTTTTTTGGCTTTCATGTTATTCTGGTATATTTTACAGAACAATGGGGTTGTTTCCAGGCTGTGTTTTCAATTAGGTTTTTCAATGAAGATGTCATGAAGGCAGGCACCTGTAGATGAACCAATCAGTAGGATTTGGCTGTATCAGGGTTCTGGAATGGAGATACTCACTATACTTCTTGATATATCCATGGGCAAAGCTAACTTCCTGGCCTTTCTGTGTTCTAGATGATGAAACACGCATGGGACAGCTACAGGCAATACGGCTGGGGCCACAACGAGCTCAAACCCATCGCCAAGAAAGGACATTCCACCAATATCTTCGGTAAGTAAGGAGCACACATGCATGTTGAAGTCTCATTTACATGTAAATGACTGCTCTTGGGGGATGATTCGTTATGGGGTGGTTAAGACTGACACAGGCAATCCCATCTACAAACACTTTTATGTGCCATCTACAGCTCGCACTCTCGAACGATGAGACGTGCTTGCAAAGTTCGCCATCCTTAATCATTTCTGTGTTTGTTTGTGTGTGCTGTTTATCGCTGGCTCTCAGCTGCAGAGCTAAAGAAGATTCGACTACTGGGACTGAATCAGATCTGTGTGTGTACATGCGAGCGTGCTTGAACAAAGAAATCTCAATCGATCCTGTTTGCTGATGTAACTAAGGCTGTGTGTGCATGAAAAAAAAGAGTAGCATAAAATAAATAGTTCTGAATCCTGATAGGATCAAGAAAGCTCTTGTGAAATGCAGCTAAACAAACCTTTGACTGGACATTCTTAAAGGAATAGTTTACCCAAAAAATTAAATAAGCTGAAGATTTAATCAATTATTTATTTTTTATTAGAAAAGATTTGAAGGAATTGAGATTTTAGTTTGCAGTGAATGGGTGCCATCAGAATGAGAGTGCAAACATCTTATAAAAACATCACCATAATCCACAAGTAATCCACACAACTCCTGTCAATCAATTAACATCTTGTCAAGCACCGTTTATAAGCAAAAATGGTTCTAAACAAATGTCTGTGGATTCTGACATTAGAGGTCAACGAGTATTGGTGGAAGCAATATTACGGACTTTTTTGTTTAATGTATTAATAAATACCTACTTTTTAAATTAGCCAATCACATCTTGTGCCACAAATCCTGTCCTACCTTATTTCCATCTGAATATTTTCAAAACTTTTCACTCGAATCTAATCACATTATTAAACTTTTTGAATGCGGTTTCATTTGGTCTTTAAATATTTAGCTTTGCAAATACACCAAGCAGTTTCCTCATAAACTTGCTACGTAAGATTTAGGATGAGGTTTTTGTTCTTCTTTGAGATACCAGTGAGACACATATGATGCAGTTCTGTGGTTTAAACAAAATATGAGGGAGCTTTTGAAGAAGAACAAAGATGTGAGAAAGAGAGAGAGTGTGGAAAAACAAGGGAGATGTGAGAGACTCGGCGCCTCATGCTGCAGTGCGGTGTGTCGAAGTGTCTTTCACACTTCACTTTTATATTTAATAAGCTTCTCTCTGTTTCTACCTAACATGTGGAATGAACTCATCAACCACACATGTATTGATCACTCTATTTGAATGTACTCCGGTGTGTTTTGGATAGAATCCGGGGGAACCTTCTTCTGGATTCATTTGCTCTATTTTTCCAGAGGTTTCACTCTCATATATCCTGAACACTGAATGCTTTGCTCCATCTTAAGTTCTGTCTTCAAGTGAAGAGAAACACCACTTCTCTATTCAAAAACACTGTTTATGTGATCTATGGGACACTCATGCTGTTGGTTGAGCCAGTGTTCCTGTGTCTGGCTGGTCGGGATGCTCAGGCAAACACAGCACTTATTAAACTACGATAGGAGGAAGTATTTTAACATCCCAAAAATGATGCACTTGATCACATTGTCATATTTTAATTGTAATTATGTTGGTAAGCTTGTCATAAACATCCAGATTAAACTCCAATCAAGAGGAAATCTTTTAGTATAAGCTCAATCGTTAATAATGGCTCTATAAATAGTTTAGGCCTCTTTTCTGGTTCAGGCCAGCAAAAAAACTAAACAAAAAAAACCTATATTATATTCCCAAAAGCAACAATTGTAGTAAGAGAAAAGATATCTATATATATATTTATATCTTAAAACATTAATTCTAATATACAGTAAATTACATGTATACAGTACACAATGCATTTACTATATTATTATATAATTAAATATAAATGCGTTTAATTTTCTAATTCAAAGGCTCTTTACTCACAGTACAATTGTTGCTTATGTTGTTGTTTTTTATTTATTTTTTATTTTTTTGGGGCTGGCCTGAAATAGAAAAGCAGCCTAAAGTATTTATAGAAACATTATTAATGAGTGAGCTGGTGCTGCTGTCAGTTTCTGACTGAATTGATCCTCCCCACCCTACATCTACTGTATGATGTCTGCTGCTGTATTTTATCAATCGGACAACATTAACATTAACATTACATGGGTAAAAATCGATTGTTCATCAACTTAATAGCCAGTCAGTGCAGAGAGTTTTACCTAGGGTTTTTTTCTTGGTTGCTTAGCCATAATTTCCTTTAGCAGCAGTGATTTTAGAAACATTGATGGCTCAGCATACTAAAAACAGGCTTTTAGCATACTTGTTGTTTTGATGTCCATTCAAATTTAAGAGCATGTTAAAACCCTCTGCGGTGTGGTGGGTTGGGTTTCTAAACTGCTTACCTTTTCAAATACTCTGAAACTCCTTCAAAGCACTGCTTTAAAAAAAAAATCCAGTGCCAGTAAATGTCAAAACAATTACCGTAAGAGTTCACATTGTCTTGTGAGTGACGTTTCCATTATTATGCATAATCCGCAAGGCTTTTATGAGGATTATGATAGTTTTGTGCAATAAGAGGTTATAGTTTTATCCAATTTGTTGTGTATCTGTTAATTTATTGCTACTTTTCTGACCTGTGTCTGGTGGACCAGACTAAATTCACTATTACTGTCTTTTTTCATTTGCAAGACAGAGAGAGAATTTATATTTCTCAGGAGACTTTGCAAACATTCAGCATTTAGAAACATTATTTCTACTTCACTACTACTGACTACTTCGCCCCCAAAAAGAGATTTTTGTATATATTTTTTTAATGACCAATAAATAAAACCAAACTTTAGTCTGCTGAATGCAAAAGAAGAAATTTAGCAGAACTTTTTGCTGTCCATAAAATGAAAATTCAACATTGAACATCTCAAACTGTATGGGCATAAACATATGGATTGTTGGAAAATTCAACAATTCATTTTTTTTTTTTAGTTTTTATGTTCCACAAGTTAATATCATGAAGGTTTGGAACAACATGTGGATGAGTAAATAACAGTTTTCATTTTTGGGTGATCTATCTCCTTAAAAACAATCTAGTCAGCTAGTTTTGTTTTGTACGTACTTAAGTGTAATCTTTGTAACATTCCAACAAGCCCTTGTTGGATAGACTGTTTCAAAACACATTGCCTTTCTTATTCAAGCCCTTTGAGGGATTTGACCTCTTGGCTGTTCATCTGGCGTATTGGTCAAAAAGGCTCTGACCATTCCAGTGGTCCACTGTTGTGCTGGGACAGGGACTCTCCAATATTGATCCTTTAATCAACATCTATTGATTTTCTTTTTTTGTGTGTTTGTGAAAACTTTTGACCCATAGAAGCCTGAGACTCTGCTGCTGGACAGATTGCTGATAGTAAGCACTTTGATCTGTAAACAAACACCCTGTTTACAGGGAATATTCTCAGATCGGACCCCAGGGTCGGATCACGTAACCCAGCTTCCAACGTTACGCATGTGATATTACGATACTAAAATAACCACGTTAACATGTGGTCACACTGTGGTGCAATCTGTTTCTGATGTATTATGATTTAATGCTTAAAATGGAGTAGGGCGGAGAGCTCAAAAAAATCATATAGTTTTTTTTTTAGGCTGAGTGCAGATATACACACAAAAAATACTGAGTAAATTTCAACTGGCAAGAGAATTGCACTTTACTTATCAAAGCATAGTAATAATTTTAGCCTTTATTTGATTTACCCCATTAAAGTGGTCCCATTACAGTTTCTACTATCATAAAAATACACTTACTTGTAGGTTTAAAATGCTACATATGGCACACATAATGTCCAAAAACAAATATTTTGGCAAAATGTGAGTTTAGTGAGATTTATTGCGCTCTGTCTGTTTGGGGCGCATGTACAGTATGTGACGGCGCTCATACACTGAAGTCTATATAATAAGACTTGTCCACTCCTGACAGGAATATGAAAATATTTGCATGACTTTCTAACATTTACAGATGGAGAAGTTATGCACTGAGGAAAACGCGTCTCAAATGCATTAAAACGGTACGACTATCTGTCAGAGCATCTGTCTGGGCAAGCTGCTTAAAACTTGTTAACTATATCTTGCTTAATTATTTTGAAGCTTTTAAAGGATGTTTTATGTTCGTTTTAATTTTATGCATTTTACCCACAGCAGCTGATCCTATGTCTTCTTCTATTTTTCAGATGTGCATGCGATATCATACTAATATATATTGATATAAACTGTATTGCCTTATTCTGTATAGTGTATGAAAATAAACTGATATATTGTACAAATTCGATGTACCACCCAGTTCTAATATGGAGCTGATTTACAGTACAATTAAAAAGTTTGAAGTTGATGAGAAGAAAGTCTCTCATATAGAGTACTCACCAGGGCTGAATTCATTTGATCAAAAAAAGTCATAGTGAAATATAATTACTATTTAACATAATTGGTTTGTATGTAAATATAATTTAAAATTTCATTTAATCATATGATGAATTTGCGGCATCTTTAGTTCAGTCTTCAGTGTCACATGATCCTTCAGAAATCGTTCTGATAACATTTGTGCTGTTTTGTAGAAATCATATGCAGTTTTCTCAGGATTCTTTGAACAAAATTCAAAAGAACATAATTTTAAATAAATTTCAATAGAACATAATTCATTTGAAATAGAAATCTTTTGTTACAGTTACAATGTAACAAATGATTTCTATTTCAAATATCCATTTAATAAAAAAAGAAAAAAAAAGAAACCCTTACCAAAGCCAACCTTTTGACCGGCAGTGTTCATGGGGACGGATGATCTATTGTCAGAAGTGTAGCAGTGGGCCATAACTGTAGTCATCAAGATTACACCAATAAAAGGTTTTTACCAGACAATGATGAGGTGGCTTTTTATTTTCCTAAACAGTGAGGCTTTGCGTTTTCATTTCTTTCCACAACATCATGGCTGAATGAACTGATTAAGCTTCATCTTAATTGAGCAGGAAGTTGTTCTGTCCTGTGCTGATGTGTAAAGTGAGAGCGAGAAGGCTGCATCTAGACTGTTTTAGTCTGGGCACAGCCCTCCAGACCCGCAGCTGGAGATGGGCCATTGTGTTCTCCATCATCCTGACGTCCAGTGTAGTTGCCATAGCAACGGTAGGGCTAGCTGAGGTCAGAATACGTATGCTGGCTGATAAGAGGCAGAGCATCCTTACTACGGAGTCTTTAATCAGCTCGCTGGTTAATCAATACCCACTAGCCTGCAACTAATCAGCTGAGGACACTCGGCATGAGTCTGATGCTCAGACCATTGTCCATAACTGGGTCATTTTGGTTCCTCATAACTGTTCCCAGGAATAAAAGGGCACAATGCATGATGAGCACTGCTGTAAAAATGAGAGCTTAGCGGTTCACCCTGACTGTTTGAAAGGGACTGTGCTTAAGCCTTGTTCACACTTTTGATTTGGCCCTTCCAGTAGATGCCTTAATGATATTATTTTTAGGACAAAGAATCCGTTTTCTTTCATTTGCAAGTCCCTCCAGGATTCCACATATTTTTTTTTTTCTGATTCTCCATAGCAAATAAAACCATGTGATTTGAGATTCTGTTCTCAAGGAGCAAATATTGGAGATGAAATTTTTTTATTTTTAGAATTGAGCATAACTTATGTGTTCACTATAGCAATAATACAGTCCAGAAAATCACATATTTGGTATTAAGTGATATTTCCAGGATTTGAGTGACCTTCTGAACTTTGAACCTGCTCTTATATGCATTCATAAGGTAAAAAATATCTTTAAAATAATAGATATCCCTTTAAAGGGATACTTTAAATTATCTCATGATTTACTTATCCTCAAGCCATCTTTGTTCTTTCAGACAAATACAATCAGAGTCAATATTTTTTTAAAGTCCTGGCTCTTCCAAGCTTTATAATGGCAGTGAATGGGGTTTAAGATCAAGTTGGGTGGATTAATAAAGCCTTCTGAAGCATTTTTGTAAGAAACCTACCCATATTTAAAACTTTATAAACCATAATCTCTAGCTTCCGCTAACCGTCACATGCACATTCATGAGAGAGTGTAGGACGTAGGTGAAAGTAGTTAGTGTCGACAAACTTGGAAGCGCAGAAGAGAGAGAAACAAAAATACTGGTTAAAACATTATGTTCAAAATGAGGATTTGTAAAGAAAAATGTTGGGGGATTTTGATATAAGCCAAGAGAAGATGTTTTTTTGTTGTAAACTAGTCGCGAGATTAGCATGTTCTCACCGCAGCTTTTGTTATGCCTACATCCGCTGTCATCCGTTGGATGCTACTCTCTGGTGAACAAGCATACGAAAGTTAGCAAAAGCTAAAGAATTATGGTTTATATAGTTTTAAATATATTTTTCTTACACAAATTAACAGTTCACTTCAGAAGGCCTTTATGTGGAACACTTTTTACTAAATTTCGTATAATGAATAGACCGTAGTCGTCATTA
This sequence comes from Carassius auratus, assembly GCF_003368295.1. Classification (NCBI taxonomy): domain Eukaryota; kingdom Metazoa; phylum Chordata; class Actinopteri; order Cypriniformes; family Cyprinidae; genus Carassius; species Carassius auratus. Next base: position 17,020,332 of record NC_039251.1, on the reverse strand, counting down.
TGTAGAGATGATGAGGAATGAAAGAGGGAGGAGGGAACCCAGCTGTCTAAAGAGAGTTTTGTCAAGACAAGGGATTGCAATGAGAGAATATGGCCTCAGTCGGCTGGTGCTTATGACCTCATTTACGTAATTCCCATCAGCCACCAGCCTCGCCGAAATCTCCAATTATATATGCATCTCGATGCTTCCCAACGAATTGTGTTCCCTAGGTGGTTAATATTTCCTTAATGATGCGTGTGATTTTCTGTTTGACTGTGGAGAACATGGGGAAGGATTCTCAGCATGTCAGTTTAGTGCTCTTGGCTTGTGTGGGCTGGGTCTAGAGATCAATCAGTACGTGACCCACTGTGCTGTTAATGATGTAATGAGTGGTAGGGATGAAGCCTGGGCATGTTGTCTTCTCTGTGGTGACTTCATAAACGACTGCAGAGGGGTGACCGCGGCTCCGCTCGGCTCAGGCAGGTGCCAAGCACCGCTATCCTCTCCTGCAATGCAGAGACAAAGCAGTTTAACACTGGGGTTTAGGCTTTTGTCCTCTGCGTGCTAAGTATGCCAGTTTTGTGCAGTGCTCTAAGGCAGAATACATCCCAAGCACGTGCTAAATGCCGATATGTGTGCAGTACTAGACAGTTAGTCATGCGTTTTTCCTCCAAATGTCTCAGACACATTTCTGCTAAAGCCTGTAATGTATTCATCCGTCTGTGTTTAAATGGCTTATTTTCAGATGACAATGCAGATGTAATTTTTATAACTTTGGCTCTTTAGTCTCTGAAATGTGTGACTGTACTTAAAATTTTACTTTCAGTTTTCAGGCACTTTTCTTCTTCACTGATGTCTTGCCACACTTTGTGTACCCATAATATTTCCTGAAAAGTTATATCTCAATTCTGATTGGTTGATTGAAATGCTGTTCCAGGATCAACAAGGATGTTAATTATTCTAATTGGTGAAATCATGCTCACCATATATATATATATATAATATGATAATTCATAATCAATGAAAAATATTGCATTCTTGCTCAGCGAAAGTCTATACCTTCGCCAATACACAGATTCCTGCAAACACATTCAATAAGTTAGGTTGTGCCAGCTCTACCATCTGAGTTTGAGGTGATGGATTCTTTGAGAACAGAACTCTCCATGCATAAATTAGTATGCGCAAAATGTAGGACTGTTTGTGTCACCCCCGAGGCGTAGTGCCATAAATTATGTGAATATGTGTGTATAGCCTACACGTCTTGTGTGATGTCCTCTTTCATAGCTGCATTTTTCTGAAGAAAACTGCTGTCTGTGACTTCAAGGAGATTCATAGTCCTCTCCACAGCGTTTAGGGCAAGCATCCAGTATGAATGAGTTTTGATGGTCGCCTAGATTAGTAGCATCGACTAGTTCATCTAGATGTCAGGACACCCTAATTTCACAGGTCTTTTTTGTTAAGACCGATTAGTCTGTTCAAGCCAACCTACCAATGATTTGTTTTTGAAGATCTGTACCTTTGCGCATCCATATCATGCAGAGGGAAGCCCACAGCACCGTTCTGAAGTGTTTATTTATTGTTCTCCGTTTCGTGCTACGAGGCTTACTTTGAGTTAGCATGTTTCCAGCTAGCACAGAAAGAAAATACTGCAAATGCTCCCGACTGACTGACTGATTCCAGCTCAATTCCTGCTGCTTTTCCCGCTCTGCTAGGGTTCTGCTGGGATTCAACTTTTAATAGATGAGAAGATGCCAAGCGCAAGTGGGTAATCACACGAATTTGGTTCTGTGCAGTCCACCAGGAATGAACATAAGCCCTTGACATTAAACAGAAGACCTAGAAACAAAAGACTAAGAAGGTAGAAAAGAAATGGAAGATGAACAATAAGAAAAAGTGGAATGAAAGTCATCGCATAGCTAGCAGTGTTGGGCGAGCTGCTTATACTGTACCTTGACAGCAATTAATACAGACAAGACATATAGCAACACTTTAAGCTAAAATACATTTTATTTTACTGTATTTGTAAGTTTTTTATTTTTTATTTATAACTGTATAATTTTGCCAGAAAACGTATTAGAACTTGTACATGTTAATGTAAAAAATCTTGCGTGATATAATATTTGTTTCCTGGTTTTATTTTGCACTGGATGTAAAAACTGCCTTGTTTGTAATGGGTTTTATTGGTTTTGCCAATAAAACATTTACATTTAGCAATGTCATATGACCCCTTTAAGTTTGCAGTTTTTTTTTAGTCTGTTACTTTTCTCCACCGATACCGAGCCTGTCCTCATCACACTATCTCAGAGAATGCCATGCACCATGAGTCTCTGCAGCATTTAAATGGTGCAAGAGTATGTGTGTCTGAGAAACAGGAATCACTCCTCTCCCTCGGCATCACCACTACAGCCATTCATCAAAGTGCTGTGACTCAGTAAATATTCATCAGCCACTTACAGTGACTGACAGCAAGCACAGCACACAGCTAACACCAAATTACAAACCGAGCGGAGATAGAGGACTGCAGGAGGGAGGCAAGAGATTTGGTGAGAAAGGAGACGTGCTGATGGAAATAAGCTGTTGAAATGTCTGTGCAGTTATTCATTAAGAGATCATGAGAGACAGACAGACACTAGTGTGCCCTTGAGAGCTGAATGTACGTGACTTGAGTGCCGATGTGTTATTTGGACCTGAGCACCTGTACATGGATTGTGATTGTTAGTTACAGTGCTAAAGGGCACATGGCAGCACCTGGCCTTCGAACTTTCTTTCAAAGTGCAGGCAGACTCTACAGTTTAGATTGCAGTAAAATAAATTATTCAGGTTGGTAAAGGTAACCTCTTTTGGAGCCTAAGAATTGCCCTTAGAAATGCAGAAAAATGTCTTGCATTGGGTGCATGGTAATGTTTTTTGGTGTGTGTTGTTTTTGCATTTACTATTTTTCTGTTTTACTTAATGTATCTTTTATTTTATAATTGTTTTACTTAAATTTTAGACCAATTTAAGAGCTAAAGTCACAAAATGGTCATGGAGAAATAATCTTTGAATGCTTAGATATGGATGTGAGATTAAATGCCATAGTGATTTATCTTGACCTTAAAAGTACTATGTCCTTAATTGTAGGTCACAGTCCTGCAGTGTGTTTGTTCTGACAGCCCAGACACATCTGACTCCAGGCTTTAGACCGTTATCATTAGTGCAAGGACTTGGGTTTGTGCAGCAGTGTTTCGGTTTCAAGTGTAAATTAATACAGCAGACTGGCCATCAACTATCACTTAAAATGGACAGTCTACACTGTCAGTCATAAAAATCTTAGTTATGATGTATACCTTACAGTCTGACTTAAAAGACCATCAATGTTCTACTGTCTGCCTTTGGTTTTACCCAAGATGCCTCTTTGGGTTTTATGTACAATCTAAAAAGCAACAGTCAAGGACAGAAAACAAAAACAAAGTGTGCACCCAACTTGCACACTTGCACAACTTGCATAACAACTTGCACAACAGCTAATGGAGAGTAATGGTCATTACGTCTGTTTTTCTATAGATTATTATATATATTTTTTTATTCTTTGTTATTTGCTCTGCTGGAGAGTCCTTATTAGTACCTTGTTTTTGTTTGTTTTTTCAGTTTTTTACTATGTATCTAGGACTATTCGAAAGTTTAGGGTCAACAAAATGAATTTATTTTATTTATTGATTTACTTTTATTCAGCAAGGATTCATTAAATTGCTCAAAAGTGAGAGCCAGGACTTTTACATTGTTACAGAATATCTATTTCACATAAATGCTATTCTTTTGAACTTTCTATTCATTTAAAATAAGCATATCGTGCTTCCCACTAAAATACTAAAAATAAATGTTTCCTGAGCAGCAAATCCGCATAGTAAAATGATTTCTGAAGGATCATGTGACACTAAAATCCGGAGTAATTGCTCCTGAAAATTCAGCTTTGCAATCACAGGAGTAAATTACATTTTAAAATATATTTTGTATTTTAAAATAACATTTTCTTTTTAAATCTTACCATAATGTTTGTGAATGTGTACATTGTCTGTAGTGCTATCAGTTCTGTGCATCATGAGCTGCAATTGACATTTATAAATTAAGGATACATCAAAACCTTAACCTTATGTATAAACTGTAGCAATGGCAAGCACTGCTAATAATAAGCTTCAGCATGATTTCAGTCCTTCACTAACACACTTAACTGGGGTGAGGACCTAAGCATGACTTTTCCTTTAATATTAGTGCGTGACATTTCATGGCTACGTCTTTGCAAATTGAGGCCAGTAGTATTAAGCAATGTAATTTTCAAATCACAACCGAAAATTAGAATGGGATTAATACAAGAGGAAAGAATCCTCAGGAAACCGTACAATTCAGATATGTAATTTGTTCTATTTCCAATAAACAGGTCTTCAAAAGAATTCCTCAACCACATCAAATTCACAGAACAGGCACTCAAGCTTTCCAGTATTGCCTTGTCTCAATATTTATACTCAATCCCGCTACTACTTTCCACTAGCCAAGATCCGCAGAGCCTGTAGTTTCATTTGCAGAACCCACATTTCCAGTCACACTCCAGTGGGTTTGCAATCTAAGCCTGTAAGGATAAGTAATGGCCAAGACTGTACAAAATAAAGGTAAATGCAGAAGTGATGGAAAAACACGGCCAAAAGCTTCCAGCAAATGTGCACGCCCCCAGACAACATGCTGCCCGTGTCTGTAGACATGAGCTCAAGTGGGCCAGTCTAACGATTGAAGGTGATCACTTCTGACAGTGTAGCGTTTTATGTGGAGAGGATATACAGTATGTTTTTTTTTTTTGTTCTGCTTCAGATGCTTTCTCGGGGGAGGAAATGCAGAAATAAGTTTGTGACCTTAAAAAGTCTAATATCTAATATCCTGAGCGTTAACTGCACTGGAGCTTGAAATTAATGTTGGATTTTCATTTCAAGAGCATCAGCAAAGTCAAGTGTCTTGGGGAAAAGGCAAGTTGTCCGTCTGAAATAGTCGGCAATACCTAACATGCGTGTCGTAATTTGATAAAGAATCTCAAACACCAAAGGCGTAGACAGAAAAGATGACAGACTTTTAAGAAATCATAATGTCATGTCTGGAACTAATTCAAGTGAGCTTTAGAAACAACCAAGCAAATATTTAATCACTACAATGCTTATTACTTGGCAAAACATTTAGCCATAAATCGGAAACAAAACGACATTTATAAATAAAACCACATCATGCACTGATTCACCGGGAGTGTGATGACTTGATCCTGCAAAATGGTGAAACCTTGCATTTATGGTCACTTGTTTTAGATGCATCTAAAAAGCATCTAATCACTGCTGCTGTGTTCACCAGTTAAACAATTGACTGTTATCTAGAGTTCAGCATTGCATTTGGCCTCATGACTCATTTGTAGAAATTGCACTGGAAATGGTTTTTTTTTTTTTCTGTTTGTTTTTTTCTTTATGTGCTTGGTCTCAATGCACTTTATGGAGTACAGATTGGCCATCATAAAACATTCCTTGAGAGAGGTGCTGCATACAGAATAGAGCCCCAAGGCAATTAGCTTTTATGGTGTTTAGTTCAAACCCATGTGGTACGTGCCTTACAGATACTTAAGTTAAAATTGGAACTGTCTGATTTGTGGATTTTAATTGTAGGTCTTTCTGGAGGTATGATCTCATTTGTACTGTTGTGATGTAATTGCTTTAAACAAAGAAACCATATAAAAGTTCTTTAAATAACCTGGTCAGGCAGTTTAACAATCTTTAAATAGTTCTTTAGTTAGTTCATAAAATGGGATAAAGTTTTTGTTCCTTTTATTTAGCAAGGACACGTTAAATTGATCAAAAGTGATGGTAAAGATATTTATAATGTTACAAAAGAGTTCTATTTCAAATAAATCTGAACTGAACTTTCTATTCATCAAAGAATATTGAAAATAAATACATTTTGCACTTATTTTAATATTTGTAATATATTGCAGAAAGATTTTTATATTCTCACCAAGGCTGCAAGTAAATGCAATTTGTGCAATGTCTTCTGAAAAATAGTATGGATTAAAAAAAAGGGGAAAATCTCTCACAATTCCATCTCTTTTTCTTTACTCTGTCTTTTCATTCTACTGTTCTCTCTTTCACACACTTAGCCATGGCAGTTTGTTGAGCGCAGCAGATGTTGCAATAAGGGTCCAGGGAGAATCAGTGGCAGCAGAAATAGTGGGCACTATTAAACTATCAGTTATGGAGAGGGTTTGACTCTCTCCCCCTCTTCGTTTCCTTGATAAACCCCCGAGACAACACAGATAGAGGGAGAAAGCCTTCAGACTCATGCCTTTGGCTTGAGTAAAGATCTCCTTTTTTGTATACATAAGTACTCGCATTCACAAACACATGCCTGCATTTAATTAAATAAACCTCTCAACTACTCAGAACCTCTCTGATGGTTTTCTCTCGAGATGAGACTGAATCTGAAGAATGAAATCATCACACCGGCTGCCACGTCTGCGTTCATATTAGAACAGCCTGCAATCTGTCGCCAAATGAAGCTGGCATGGATGACACAAAGTGAAAGAGTGTGGGATGGAGAGATGGCTTGTAGGAAGCGGAGAGAGGAGCTTAGACTGATTGCCATTGGAATTCCCCAAGTAACTTTATTGAGTCCAATTTGATTTACACCAGAAAAGTCTGGCATCCAGAATGCCAGCCTTGTGTAAATGCCAATCAAGATTCATTCAGTATGATGAGGGCTGATTTCAAGTCCAGTAGAAAGCCAGAGAGTGTAGGTTTTACTCATGGGCATGGGCAGTGTATTTATGGGAATGGAAATGAGGCAGTGAGGGATGAATGTGTAGACGGGTCTTGGGTTGCAACTAATTTTATTTTATTTTATTTTATCATTTAATTGCAAAGTGAAGTCATAGATGAGATTCCTCTTTAGTGATGGTGCCATAGTCAAATAGAAAGGGACCACTTTACAGATATATAAAAAATACTGAAAATAAAATGGACAGGGTGATAAAGAGGAAGGCAGTAAAGATATTATAGTCTTAAATGACGTAAGAGCAAAAGGGATTCAAGTCTTATAAAAAGAGGGATAAAAAGCAAAAGTGTTTGTGGTGCATGAAAGTCTGAGGCCATTTGGGGTGCCTCTGGACAAGCTGAAGCAGCAGTCTGGACAGATTAGGAGAGCTGCGAGTCTGAGGGCTGATGGGTATTTTTAGAGTGATTTAGAGTTCCTGACAATAATGATGATGATACCACTGTGCTTCTACAGATTGAGATGGAGAGAGAGAGAGAAATGCCACACAGTATCTCTCAACAATTTTCCACTCTTGAGATTAGTTTTATTTGTGGAAAACAGTATTTTTGAAATATGAGCTGAAACTTTAAAAGGCTTATTAAGTCAGTGCTGATAGATTTGTGGACAGCACCGTTGTATCAGGGGCATCCCGAGTTCAAATCCCAACCAGAGGACCTCTCCTGATCATAACACTCTTCTCTTTCTCACTTCGCTTCCTGTCAACTCTGATCTCTCTTATCATAATAAAGGCAAAAATGGCAAATAATAATAATAATAAGTTGATTTGTGAAAAATATATATATATAAATTGTATTAAAGTTTTGGGGCTCTATCATACACCCGGTCCAATGCGGTGCCAGGCGCGACTTTTTGGCTATATTCAGCCCGATGCAGTATAGCAAATGCATATATGCACCCTTTTGTGCGCTCGTGGGCGTGTTGTGTTCAGGCACATTATTGGCGTGTTACTATTTTGAGGAAACTGAAATGGACTGCGCCACTGACCAACTAAAACCTGGTCTAAAGTCAATGGTAGTAGTTGCAGTATTTTTAATTATTTAAAGAGTGTGTTGGTAATATGCGCCTATAGGCAGGTCCACAATGTGCATACACTCTGCTTATTACACAGGGACGCGCAGCAGCACACAAACATGCCAAATATTATTGAAATCGAAAGGATTACAATATAAAAGATTATTCTTGTGTAGGCTACATAAATATAAATATGCCTACATATTATAATATATAGCCATTGCATGTATCAGAATTAGGCTAACTATTTGTTCGCGCACAAGCAGCTCCGTTAGTCAGTCAGTCAAAAATCAGTTAGTTCACAAATGATTCATTTAATGATAACTCAAATAACTCACTGACTCAATGCTCATTGAGATTAACATTACATTTCAGTTTAAATTAAAAACAAATAGTGAAAACGATGATATTTTTTTTTTCTAAGGATTGTTTGAACTTTTTAATTACTGTGGGGCATATGCATTCAGTAAATATTCATATCTACATCCTCTCTGCAGGTAATTCCCAGATGGGGGCCACTATAGTAGACGCCCTGGATACCCTTTACATAATGGGCCTCCACGATGAGTTTAAGGATGGCCAGGAGTGGATCAAGCAAAACTTGGATTTCAGTGTGGTAAGTGGCCAAGACTCGGACATGAACGCACACGCACACACGCTTACCAACAACACTTGTCTTTGTCCGTTTGGAGGCAAAGCGTGCGTGTCTGTTTTTGTTTTCAGACACAGTTATATCTCAGGACGCTGTTATTTCACAGTGGTAAGCTGTATACTTTGGCAGCCAGCTGACACAGCTGTATTAACAGTCATTCAACACCCACTAACCCCTCAGAGACTTCAGGCCTCAGCGTGTGTGCATCTTTCAGGTTTTGATCAGGTTGTGGTGGCACTCCGTAGAAAACGCGTTGAGTTGATGTGGCACATCATCGTATCCAGGAGACAAGACTGGAGCCATGGAAACAATGTGAACAGCTCTGCCTCCGGAATTAGCTGGTGATGTTGAGGAAAAAATGGCAGACAAAAGATTCGTCAGAGAATGAAGCTGGGACCGGCAAGTGGCCCCAGGGGCCCCGTGTCTCCTGCTCTCGTTCTCTGTCTGCATTCACATCCTGATCCATTAATGGGATTTCTCCAGTTTCTCTCCCTATCGGTTGTTTTCCGACCTCTGCTCCATCCGATATGGAGAGCCTGTATGTTTCTCTTGGCTTTTTCTTCTCTATGGTGTCTGCGTGTTGTGGGATTTTTCTCCCGTCTCCCTTCTGCCACCTTTCTTTGAGCAGATCTGGTTGACTCTTAGCACCTGAAGTCTCCTCTGCGTGTTTAGTTCATCTTTTTGGTTTTCCAGCAGTGACCTAATTTCTTCTCTCTCCCCCTCCTCACTCTTATTTTTGGACAAGTATATCTTACAAAGCATGTGCACTCTGAAGGATGACTCATGTTTGGACCGTTGGGTCTGGCCGCTGAGGGCTCAGTATGTCACAGTGGGATTGGATGTGTTGGAAGGATTTTTGGAAGAGGGCAATAAACTTCACAGCATAAGTGAGGAAGGGAAGCGTGTGCAAAACCCTTTGTTTTCAGAAAGATATTGCAAAACACAATTGCAGAATGTTTCTTGGACACCAGGGGTCTCATTCATAAACATTGCGTATGCACAAAATAGGCACACATTTCGGGATTTATAAAAAAAAAAACTTGGTGTGAATATGTACACACCTTACGGAAATTCTAGCCCATGCATACACGCTCTTTTTCCTGGCATGAGAGAAGTTATGAAGTAAGCAACAATTTTAAAATCTGTTTTCATTTCCACTCTCCATTAATGAGGATAATATTTAATGTAAATGAGCACTGAAAATGCATAGTCATTACACAGAAGTTAAACAAAAATGATATGAATTTAGACATGTTTAGTGGAATGCGCTTTATCACTTTCTGTTGCATGCTGTTTTAATGACATCGAGGAGTGCTATAGATGCATGCTAATTCATCTTTAAACTAAACTGCAGATCTCATGCTATGCAAAAATATTTTAGTGATAAAAATGATCAATGATGTGCACTTACTTCGATATTATGGCAGACACTGCTGGATTCAGTGGTCGAACGGTCCATTGTCCGGTTTGAATAGGTTCAGTGATAATAGCCTACTGTCCAACTGTTGATGCCATGTGAAGGCATCTCCACAACATTATGAAAAATACCACTGTATTTGAAGGATACAAGAAAATTATAATTTGCATGTTTTCTTTTTAAAATAGGCTACTTTGTCATTGACTCGCCGAGTCAGATAATTCTATTTACACCACAATAAATATAGGCTAAAAATAGCTAAACGATGTTCACCTTACCAGCAAAACTGCATAAATTAAATTTGATTTGAATTGATTAAAACAATTGAAATACTATTTGGCCAGTGGAAAAGAATGAGATCAACTCTATTCTAAAAAACTTATCTGAGAACTATTTTAAACCGTGTTTTTATGGATTTTTATTTTTATATATTTATGCTAAACATAACAAGGATTGACTGGGATTTATAAAGGGATTTTTGCGCAGGTTCTGGCATATGTATAGTTTTATAAATCTGAAAACGTATGTGCATACGCAAAATCAAGCTTTTGTGCATACATAAACTTTTTTTTTTAGGATAAAATGTACGAAGAGTTTTATAAATGAAACCCCTGATGATCATATTAGAATGATTTCTAAATGATCATGTGACACTGAAGACTGTAAGAATGGCTGCTAAATATTTAGCTTTCCATAACAGGAATAAATCACATTTTAAAAGTGTACACAGCTGTTTGGCATCAGTAAGTTTGGGATCAGGGATCAGCTCTTTGGGATCAGTAAGATTTTTTTTTATGTTTTGCTCATAAAGTCTATTTATTTGATCAAAGTCCAGAAAAAAAAGTTATTTGAAATTTCTAATATTGGTTTCCTATTTTAATATACTTTTAAAATATCATGTATTTCTGTGATGCAGCGCTGAATTTTCAGCAGCTATTTCTCCAGTCTTCAGTGTCACTTGATCCTTCAGAAATCATTCTAATATGCTGAGTTATTATCAGTGTTGAAACTGTTGTGCTGCTTGTGTTTTAACATTTCCTTGGAACCTGTGATACTTTTTTCTTTGATTTCTTTGAAGAAATCTTTTTATCCATTTAACAAATCCTTGCTGAATAAAAGAGAAAGAAAAAAATCGTTGACCACAAAACTTTGAGTAATGGTATATATTGTAACACAAAATTCATATTTTGAATAAACACTGTTCTTTTTATCTTTATTTATCAAAGAATGCTGAAAAAAATTATCAGAGGTTGCAAACAAATATTAAGCAGCACAGCTGATTCCAGCATTGATTATAAATCAGCATATTAAAATTATTTCTGAAGGATCATGTGACACTGAAGACTGGAGTAATGATGCTGAAGATTCAGCTTTGCTTCACAGGAACAAATTATATTTTAAAATATATTAAAATAGAAAACTTATTTTAAATTGCAATAATATAAATAAATAAAAAATTGGTAATCAAATAGATGCAGCCTCGATGAGCATAAGAAACTTCTTCTTAAAAACATAAAAAATCTGACTGATCCCAAACAGCACATTTATAGCCACCATTTAAAAAAACTTATGGAGCCTTAACTTTTGAATGGCACTGAATCCAGAACTTCGTAAATTAAGATTAATATGTACTTTAAAAGTGAATTATTCCATTATGTGTGTATTTATGGAATGTTTAGATTGATTACCTTCTATCAAAGTGCAGCTCATCATTTTGTAATAAAATGAATAGTCACCCTCACCCCCCCAAATAAAAAAACAATCACTTACAGTACTGACAGTTTCATCTGTTTTTGTCTATACAATGAAACTCAATGGGGTTCAAACCATCTGATTGGATCCCTGTTGACTTTCATTATATCTATAAAAAGTTGCTGAGACATTTTAATGTACCATCTTTTGTGTTCCACAGTCGAAATGCACCCCCCCCCCCCTCTCTCTCCCCCTCTCTCTCTCTGTCTCTCTCTCTCTCTCTCTCTCTCTCTCTCTCTCTCTCGCTCTCTCTCTCTCTCTCTCACTCACTGTGCGTGTTTCTGTTGTTATGATGGATGAGGCTGCCTGCCATCAGCACTAATCGCAGCTGTTAAACCAAAAACTGAATTAATGGACCTTGGTCAAAGAACGGTCATATCTGAATTCATCTGGTGCACGTTCACTTTTGTCAAAATTAATAGACATGCTAAATGAATGCTAAGTGGAAGGGGTTGGTTAAAGCATGTTCTTGTCTTATCAAATTAGTGTAAAACCTAGTCGATATAAGACGCTTTAGCAGCGTTATGTTCAGAACTGGAAAACCTGCTTATATTTCATAAGCGGTATACAAAAACAGGTGCCGTTTTTAGATGCTGAGGATTATGGGATTGTGACGGGGCTAAAACTGGATTTCAGGAGCCTGTATAACCATACCATCGAATTGTTTGAATTAGTTCCTTTGCTATACGAGACTTGGAGGTAGGTGTGTGTGGTGTGATCTTTGTGCGAGTGGAAAACTGCTTCATGGTAATTTTCTCTAAATAAAGGTTGAAGCTGACAAGATGGATGTTGATGATACAAACACACACGCACGGCTCCAGCATTCATTTCAGTCTCACTGAGAGATTATTGTATCAGTCTGATGTAGATTTGAAGTTCATTTGGGAGCTTTGCGTGGCTGTTATGTAGATATTCCACGCACATTAATCAACAGTTATGTTCTGAAAGTAAAAATCACTTTCATATTCTTCAGACTTTTAAAAGCACTTTTCTTCTTACAATGTCAAACCGATTATATATTTAAATATTTAACAATATACCTCAAATATATTGAATTTTGTAAGTGTGTAGGGTGAGTAAGATTGTTTTAACCAAGTGAATACTTCTGTTCTGCAAGGATGTGTTAATTCTGTTTAGATTTTATTTAAATGTCAGTTTCCTCAAAAAAAAAAGTTAAGCAGAACAATTAACACTGGTAATAAGAAGAAATATTTAATTTGAGCACCAGATCAGCATATTAGAATGATTTCTGATGTACCATGTGGCACTGAAGACTGGAGTAATTTTTAATAAAAGTTTCTTACTGTTGGTTTAATTCAGATGCTTTTTAGAAGATGTTTTGAATTTCCTAAAAACTTCGGTAACTTAGGCTATCGCTGTTCTGCTCATACTCTTTCTCATTTTTCCCTCTGTTTCTACAGAATGCAGAAGTATCTGTCTTTGAGGTCAACATCCGCTTCATTGGAGGGCTTCTGGCTGCATACTACCTCTCCGGACAGGAGGTACGTTATCATTGCTTATGGATTTTTGCAAGTTTGTGTGCATGCTTCATCTCGGTCTCCGCTGTTCAGTGTCATAGTTATTTCAGATGATGGAAGTTCAGGAGTGCAGGCCTCCTCATACAGTAAATGAAGATCTGGACAGAGAGAGAGTTAATCTTAGGGCAGTGCTGTTGGCTCAGAGAAATAAGAACAGTTTCTTCAGGGGAAATAAATGTCCCTCTCTCAGGCCCATGTTAATTAACGCTTCCCTTCGGTCTTATCTGCCTATATGGACATTAATGGATAAGGGCACAAATAGTCTCTCTCTCTTTACCCTCATCACTGTGCAGCGTATCACAGTGTTCTCCTCCTTTTAGTCTGAAGGTGAAAATGCAAAGGAATTAAACTGCAGCCATGCGGCACGACCACTTCCCCGCTCCGCACACTTCATTAGATGAGTTTAGATACTGGACGTGGAACTCATCACACTTGTCTGTCCCCCGCCTGCCTGCCTCGCTGTCCCAAGCGACCTTTTGTTCCTTCAGTACAGTGTTTTGAGACATCTGGGAGTGAGGCCTCAGTCACACTTTGTTGATCGGAGTGTTTTCTGCATATGTGCTGTCATAGACATGCAGTACAGCTTGGGCTGAATTTTGGAGGCAGTTTGTCCAATTTTAGCAGTGCTTGTATTGCCAGTGGCAAACATGCAGAGAAGTGATTATATTAAATGAATTGTTTCAGGAATCATTAAATAAAATCTGGATTAACTGTGCATTTGTATCTTGTAATTACATCTAGTTGCCAAAAGGACCGTAGTATGCTGTGAAGGGCTGTATCCAAAATATGCCCAAATTTAAGCAACACTGTTACAGAGATTTCCTTTAAAGAAATCAGAATCCAAGCCAGCGTTTATGTTACAAGAGACACTGAAACACATCTTCGGGTTCAGACTGTTTCATTTAGCCCCCATGGAGTTAAAAACACAAATAAATGCTCAGCCATTAGCATTTGTACTCGTGCTGTTGCACCTCTAATAACTTTTAAGGCTTATTTTGCAGCATTTATATGAGCCTTTTGATGGATTGCATCAATGAGCTGTAAAAACTGGTTATACACTATACATAAACTAAACACTAAGTGAATAAATCACGTTTGTGCTGAACTCCTACAAAGCAAAAAACGAATGCACTCCTTCGATCCATGAATGCATGTCTCTCACTTAATGAATGCAGTCTCACAGTCTGAAGTGTCTGTCGTAGGAAATCAACACATGCTGCTGTGAATAATTAAGAGAAGTGTCTTCTCATTGGACAAGAACACACAGTCTAATGAATAATTATGAGACACAGATGCATCATCAAAGTACTGTAGTCCTTTGCCACGTCACAAACTGTGACATTATTACAATGTAGATTTTAAACCCCTAAGACGAAAATAGCACAAAAAAAGCACAAAATGTACCAGTTTTCTCCAAGCATTAAAATGAACAGATGCTTACATTGTTTCTTATGGTGTGCAACATAAACACCTCTGCTAAAATCACAAAAGTAGTAGTTTGGGGTTTCATGAGTTATCAGTAACACGCACACAAAAAAATTATCTTTTGGTTATTATAATCACCCAGAACCATCTTTACTTCAGAGCCTTAATACCTTAGAGTATTTTATTTTGACTTTTTTTTTTTTTATGTAGATGTGCATACTCTCCTGGCAGACACAGTAACATTGATGGCTATTCAAAAGCCTTCTCAAAAGCACTGAGTGCCAATGAGCAAAGATGACAGATTTGAAATTGCTTTCTTCCAGAGGATCATGCAACCACTAGCAGCTGCCTCTGAGATACATAGGGATGCTAATGAAAAGCTTTCTCCAGGGATTATTCTGTTGGTTTAGGCAGAGTTCTCTGTATATGTCCCCTATATGCAGTGGAGGCAGCACTGAGCAGAGGGTAGAAGCACTGACTGAATGCAGTGTCATAGATTGAAAAGCCATGCCTCTTTAATAAGAGTGTTTTGGTCAGGCGTGATGGAGAAAGCTGCTGGGGCTGAGGGAATATAAGAAGGTCCAGTATAGAGAGAGTTGTGTACTGTATCTGATGTTTGGCTGGTTTTTCTAGAGAAGAAGAGCATCTGATCTGAAGAAGACAGAGGACTCCATACTTTTATCAGCTCTGGAGGTTATCTCTCCTGTGCAAGACCACATCCTCCATTCCTTCTCTCTCTGTCAGCTAGCACTAGCAGTGCAGTGATGGATGATGTTTACCCTCTGTCTTTTGGTCCTCTTGTCTTTTATTTGATCCTTTCCTTTCATCTCTCTTTCTCAGTCTTCCTCTCTTGTTCTTCAGATCTCTCACCCCTGCATGTCTTGACAGTATTGTTTCATGATGGCAGTGAAGAGATGAATTTAGATCGCAAGGAGCAAAGGGCCAGGCTTTGGATGGCTAGTTTTATATGTGCTGCATGTGAAGCAAAAAGCCAAAGTCTGCTTCTTCATTGACAGCAAATAGTTTCAGTATAGCTACGTATATTTAACTCAGACTTGCTACATTTTTGCTAAACTTCTAAAAATGTATCTGTACACATACATTTCACATAAGTTTTCATCTGAAATAAATGCTAGTGAATAAACAACTTGTGAGATTTTTGGTTAATAAAGACTGGTTCCTTACACAATACTATGTTATGAATTTAAAAAACTTGTATCATAGTTTAGGATTTGTAAACGAATACATTTTGTCATTTGGTGAATGTATTGGTATTAGTAGTATTTGTATACTGTATGAGTGACACAGAAAGCTGCGATCCCAGTTGCTAATACTAACGGATAGCTTTCTTTGTGGCCCTTTCTTAAACTGCATCATCCACGTCTTCTGTTTCGTGATGTAATGATGATTCGAGGTATTAGGGGGTTAAGAATGAAAAGAGGATTTCATTGGAAAGATGATGACAGATGAAGGAATGCGATGTGTACTTATCTGGAATTTTTTTTCTTTGCATTCTGCCAATGTTTTTCTCTTTCTTGTACACTCATATTTAATGTCCTGAATTGGCCTTTGCATCGTTGCAGGGCACTGTTATCTAATATGAATTAATTGGTATTGTTTGGTAAATAATTTGTCTCTTGTAGTTTGATTACCTTCTTTAGTTTACCGTTCGTATTAGATGTTTTATGTAAGGCCAAGGGAATAGAAGCACTTGTTCCCCTTTATGGTCATAAAAAGCGACTGGCTCAATAACTGTTTTGAATAACTCTTTCTAAATACTTCCTGGAATATGTATTTTTCTAGATTTTTTTTCCTTTAGGTGCTTAAGA
This sequence comes from Carassius auratus, assembly GCF_003368295.1. Lineage (NCBI taxonomy): Eukaryota > Metazoa > Chordata > Actinopteri > Cypriniformes > Cyprinidae > Carassius > Carassius auratus. The sequence goes on along the minus strand of NC_039251.1, from coordinate 17,003,898 downwards.
CCCCCATAGCATTTTCCAGGTACCTCACCAGCAAGCCAGCAATTTTGGATGAATTACTTGCAGATCTTACATCTAACAGTAATTTTCCAGTGGACCCAGACAGCACTTTTCTTCTTTTCTTTCAAAGACATCTGCCGATTCCCTGTGCGAAAATCAAATATATTTTTTTACATTTTGCTCCTGCGGATGCTCAGACGTTCTGGCATTCTTTGTGAGAAGGTTCAACTACTATATCTTTGACAGCCCAATTACTGTATGAATCAGTAGATTTCTCCAAACACGGTGCTGACGGAGGCTTTATTTCTTAAGATTCCTTCAAGCCAAATAGGATCATAGGCTGTAAGTGAAAAACATGGGCAAATATTTGTTCTTTGTCTTAATTTGCACATTTATTACAGCAGAGATGGTGTGAGGAAATGGTGTTTACTCCAGGCGTTATGCAGCAGTTAGCTTTCTCTCTCTCTCCCCTCCCCATCGCTCTCTGTTGATGCGCTGTCCTGTGGTTGTATATCCTTCACAGTGGTAGAGAATATGTAGTGTCACATTAGGGAGCAGCGCACTCTTCTGTTGTCAAACATGGATCTCATCAAAGGCAGAAGAGAGCCGCAGCCATGGACCCAGCGGAGACAAGATAAGGCCAGAGATTTAAGAAGGGATTTGATGGATGAGAAAATGTTTGTCAGCTACTCATCTGCATGTTTGATGTGCTGCAGACTTTGGACATGTCATCGCCTATCGAATCTCCTCTTCAAATACAAATAACTGGCCTTTCTAGACTGACATTTCGCTATCTGGTTTTCCAGCCCTTGGTTTGTAGCTGTATTGCATAAGTGTGTCCGAAGCTCTCTGGAAATTGCCAGAAAGATCTAAAAAAAGAAAATAGCGCCTAACAAGTGGTTATATAAGGATATGTTGGCTTTGAACATCAAGACCACCGGTGTTGGTGTTTATTTTGACATCCCAGCTGTGGTTTTGTTTGCAACACTCATCAATGTAAAATGAGACGCACCGCATGCTGGGCCAGCTGAGAACTGAGACGAAATAATTGGTCAGTCTCACGGAAAAAAAAGAAAGGAAAAAGATTTCATGTTACTTAATCCCAAAATCAAACACAAAGAGGAAAAATAAACTGTGTTCTTCGTAAAAGTACATTTTACCAATATCACATTACTGTAAAGGTGGAAAATATTCTCATTACTAAAAATACATTGTATCGACATTGTTTTAATTATTTTTACAAATAGGCTTTAATACTAATACTAATGCTTAAATAATGAAACAAAAAAAATCATGATTAATTGGTTTGAGAAATCTCCTGAAAGCTGCATCATATGCAGCTCAATTAGAAAAGAGAAGCTCTTTATTTTTTTTATTTTTTTTTTTATTTTATTTTTTTGCAACTTGTGCATTCAGAGTGTTTTTCCATGTCGACTCTAAGCTGTGTGTCTCTTGCATCTCTTCTGAAGCTGTGCAGTTTATTTATAAACCTGCAGGAATCATTTTAAATAAAGGCAGAAAATGTGTTTGAAATGTAAATGTAGAAATGCACTGACTGTCCCTGTTTGCTTTGAGGAGATGAGAAGCATTGTACTAAATGTGCATAAACATTTTCACAGACCACATCCTAATTTCTTCATTAGCCGACGTCTCTGATGCCGTGATCTGATTGGACTGTGTTTGTGTCGGCCTTGATTGGCAGCTCCTGATTGTGCTGCCATGACGACGAATAGAATAAACACCAGGCAGAAGGTTTGTCATAAAAGGCTGCAGATGCACAAACATACTGAGACCCAGAGCCAGAGAGAGGGCAGAAATCCAGCTTTAACCCTGAACCCCTGTGTAACCCTCTGTGCAAACACTCATTCCTCCATCTCCAGCGTGTTCTGCATAATCTCTTTTCATGCTTCCATTAGACGTTTAAGGAACATCTCAGGCTGAGGGTGCTGTAGTGTGTGTGTGTGTGTGTGTATATGAACAGATAGCAGAAGCTGTATTGTGGGGAATGTCCATGGTCATATCCTCATATGTGTAATAACAGGATCATCTCTGGCACTTATGATCCGCATCAACCAGATTAGGCTTCAGCGTCGAAATCTGCATTCTGGAAATTACAAACACACCCACACACACACACACACACACACACACACTGCTCCAGCTAGTAATCCTGAGGGAAGCACCATTTCTGTACTCTTTCGCCCTTTTCTTGTTCTGTTCTCCTACAATTTTGAGTGACCGTTTGCATCTGGTTTAAATAGAACTGGATGCACAGCATGGCTATTTCCATAACAATGGTCTGCTAGAACGTGATTACGATTAGATAAAAAAAAGAAAAGAATAGAATAGAAAAGAAAAAGAAAAAAACTAGGTTTAAAAAAAAAGTGGCAAAAATATCCAGTGGTATTTTCCCCTAGACAACCAAGATTAAATCTAACTTAAAAAAAAAATCCAACTCTTTGCCCAAATACTAAATTCAAATACTTTTTCTCTTTCTAGGCATACATGCTCTTTACTGGACCTTTTGTAAACATAGCATTGTGGTATTTCTCTCTCTCATTCTCTGTGTGTGTGTCAGAAATATCTCAAAGACTCCTCACACATCTATTCTAGTGAATTGCTGTGCATTTTAATAGACTCCACGTAAACATCCGTAAGACGGGCTAGAAATAAAAGCCTCAGCATGGCTCGGGCAGCTGTGCGGTTTGTCTAAGAACCAGAGGCCTTTTTTCTGCTGTGGCTTCATTCTATCTTCAGTCCTAAAAACACGATCAACAGCACAGCTCCCGCTCTGACATGAGCAACAGCTCTTCCCCTGCTTAGAAGAGTCTGGCTGTGAGTCATCAGCACAAGATGTTTTCAAGCCATTTTTGCTCAAAAGCACTTGGTGGGATGGCAAGGTTGTAGTCAGACAGTCTCGCCCGAAATTATGATGATGGTTACTGTCGAGGGAAAAATAAAATATTGATTGCTGCACATTTGACATCGACTAATAATGCACTGTTGGAAAGGTAAAGTCATTCTTCCTGTGTCTATGCTGATGTGTTCATAAAGTGTCTGAATGGACTTGAGTATTCAAGAGATGGTTTTATCCAAAGCAGCTTCTATTATTATTGCAGGGACAAAGCACCTAAAGAAATCTGGGTGGTTTGAAAAAAAACAAATCTGTCATCACTTGTTGTTCAATCATATTGTTAAAGGTAGGCTCGTCTCTGCTTTGAATGTGTCTGCTTCAGCAGTAGTTGTTGTTAAACTGCAGCTGTTGGCAAAGGTTGTCTCAGTTCAAAATTGGAACTTTATGACGAGGCCCCAGTGCATCATCTCTCTTCAGACAGTAGTGAGTAAACAAATTCAGGTGTGTTGTTCTTTGGGTGTTTATTCTGTCTCAAATGCGTGTTCTCTCTCTGTCTCTTTCTGTGTGTGTGTGTGTGTGTGTATGTGTGTGTGTGTGTGTGTGTGTGTGTGTCATTTCCCCTCTGCCTAGTCAGAGTCTGTAGCATTAGTCGGGCTACAGGGGTGAATCTCACAAAACCCATCAGCAAGACCAAGTCTGGGTCATATTTCACCTCAAAATAAAAATATTGTTTTGAGAAAAGAAAATTAAGACGGTTTTATACCGTATTATTTTTTTTTCTTTGTTTAAATTTTGAATGTATTTTTATCCATTGTGTCAATTTAAAATATATAATTGAAATTTTCCCTTACAATATGTCATTGGGGTGATTTAAATTCTCATTGAATCACCCTGTTGAGAATGTATCACTATTGTAAAGAATATATACATTAATACAAAAAATATATACATTACTTTAAAGTTTTGGTTTGGTAAGGTTTTTTGAAGAAGTCTCTTATTCTTATTCTCTTAGTCTCTTATTCTCACTCTTACTCTCCATTTATGTAATTAGAAGAACAGTAAAACAGTGATATTGTGAAATTTTTGTAATTTGAAATTTTTACATTTCTGTATATTTTAAAATGTCTTTTTATTCCTCTGATAGCAAAGCTGAATTTTCAGCAGCGTTTACTCCAGTCTTTAGTGCCACATGATCATTCAGAAATCATTATAATATGCTGATTTGGTGCTCAGGAAACATTTCTGACCAAGTCTGAAAGCATTTCTGCTTCATAATATTTTTGTGGAAACCGTTAGAGCTTTAATTTTAAATTTTTCTTGCAAATGAATTTTGAAGAAAAAATCCTCTGTATGTCTCTGTCTTTTAGGTTTTTAAGGTGAAGGCTGTCCAGCTGGCAGAAAAGCTACTTCCTGCCTTCAACACCCCAACAGGCATCCCTTGGGCCATGGTCAATTTGAAGAGGTATGATACATACACACCTTCCCTTTCAGGCCTTTGTCCTTTTCCTTTTTTTTATTTTTCTCTTCGCCTCCATTTCCCATGCTGTCTGTCCTCCCCTCATTGTCCTGATGGGGTCTGCCACATAATGGAAGGCTGTTACACCTTGTGCGTCTACGAAAATCCCTGTGGCTTTCTTCCTATATAACTCGGCTTGCCACATAATTTCATTAGAATGAAATGAAAATTGCACAATTAATCTGCAGAGCGCATTGTGAATGTGCATTAAGGGTTTTTTGTGTTTGAGGAGGGAGGAGGGTCAAATCCAGCCTGACACGGCTTTGTGAATTAATTGGGTGTTTAGAAGAAATTGCTCTGGAACAGACGAGACCACTGCATTTTGGGTGTCTTTAATCCTGAGGGAAAGAACGACGCAGTGTTTTATTAATCCTCATTCATGTAGAGCAGCCTATGCGGTCTACACACACACTGTGGATACATTCTGCATGGAAATGAGAAGTACAAGCAGAGCACAGGATATTGGACTTGACGGAAGGAAGGATGGGCGGCAGTGAATCCGTCTGGACCGGGAATGAAGCTGTTTGACTTAAATGTGCTCACAGTAATTCTTCATTGTCTACACGCTGTAAACGTATAACACTGGATGTTTGCTTTAGGCTAGTAATGAACATACTATACGTTAATGTCATGGGTGTTCCCTTCAATCTGTTTCAGTGGAGTGGGGCGTAACTGGGGCTGGGCGTCAGCTGGAAGCAGTATTCTGGCTGAGTTCGGGACGCTGCACATGGAGTTTGTGCACCTGACGTATCTGACTGGAAACCCTGCCTACTATCAGAAGGTACGCTTGGGTGAATGAGTGTTGTGTAACTGTGTTTGTGTCCTGTTGTGAACTCTGTTTGTGTTCTGGTTTAGGTGATGCACATACGGAAGCTGCTGGCTAAGATGGACCGACCCAATGGGCTTTACCCCAACTACCTGAACCCACGCACTGGACGCTGGGGCCAGCGTGAGTGCCTCCCACTAACATCCTCTGTGCTGCACAAGCAACTCTCACTTTCCACTCCAACACAAAAGGCGTTTTGTGAATTCTCACACTGTATGAAATAAAGAGGGTTATAGACGCCTACAACATGATCTTGATGCAGTGATAGATAAAATAAAAAAACTGCACACACAACAGTTGGGTAAAAGGATGCTTTATAAGTAAATGAAGAATTGGAAGAATTTGCTATTAGTGTTTCATAGCACTGAATAAAATAAGCTTTTCTCTGGACTCTGTCCACTATCTTAGATGAATTTTGTTTCCATAAAAAAAAATTTCTTGGACTACTTTATCAATAATGTGATACATGAAATGCTGCCTTAAGTTTGGCCTGAAACAACAAATGTAGACAGTTTTGCTGCATATTGTTTGGAAAAGCCTTTGAGTCATGGCTTGCAAGTGAAGGTCAATATTGCTGATATAATAGAGACAAAGTATATCCAATATATTTTTTGTTGTCTTAGTCTGGTTCAGTTTTTACTTATTATGACAAAATTAAATTTAATATATTTATATATATTTTTTTATTATATTTTATTTACTGTCTGGCAACATTTTGCGTTAAGTGCTAAGCTTTATTTTTTTTTTTTTATATATATATATTTGTAGCAATAGCCAAAAAAACATTGTATGGGTCAAAATTATTGATTTTTCTTTTAAGCCCAAAAGCATTACGATATTAAGTAAAGATCATGTTCCTAGTAGATATTTTGTAAATTTCCTCATTTATTCAGCTTTCCTATGATGTATAGATCTCAATTTTGAAAATTGACACTTATGACTGGTTTTGTGGTCCAGTGTCACATATATCATTAACAAATATAACATAGTTACAGCGTGCTAATCAGAAACTCAGAAACCTTGGCTTAGCACTAGCAGGCCTTTTTTATTTCTGAGCCCTTTTTTATTATTCTCACTGCTGCAATATTCATAAGCGCTTCAGATCAAAAGGGGGATCCAAAATACCACTCTGAAGCCTGTTTATAGACACGGATGATTTTCATAATCCCTCTAGTAGGATTTATTATTCTATAAATGTGAATGACGACAATGGCAGCTTATCCTCATCTCACTGATCAACGAGCTTTAATAAAGATGGGATGTGAGGAAGTTTCTTTCTTTATGTATAATTAGTAATTATCTGTAGTGAAAACACTCCACTGTGTTTTAACCAACTCTTAATTACTGAGAGAGATGAGGGTTTAATCAGTGCCCTGCGTCTAAAGGCAAAACCTGATCAACCCACTGCAAGCAAATGCACACACACACACAAAGACTAAATTCCAGTAAAGTCTGATGGTGTATGTGTGTGTCCAAAGGGCTAAAATGTAATTAAGGTGCACTAGAGATCTATTTTCTAAATGAAAACTCTGTGTGAGTGACAGGCCATTAAAGCTGAGTATTATTCTCTCTCCCACACTGCATCTCCCCTGTGGACCCTTAAAGGGACAGGTCCAAAAAATTATGTTCTCTCATCATTTATTCTCCCTTATTTCATTTCAAATGACTTTCTATCCTGTGTTGAAAGCAAATAAAGTTTTTCGATAGAGTTCATGTGAATGGGGATAGTGTATCACAAGCAGCTTGGACGTTGTGCTTAATCACATGGGTGATTAAATTATGACAGAGCATTTCTTTTTGTGTGAACTACCCCTTTAAAGTTCTCTCTCCACGTTTCTGCTGCATCACCTCCAGGAGCCTTTAGATTTTAGATCCACATCTCCTCGTCAGCCCGTCATTCTCTATCCATGACCTGTCCGCTTGCTGTCGGCCAAGCCTCTCTGTAGAGATTTCATGCCTGGATCTTTGATTGTTACTCAAATACACCCTGTAGTTTTTTTTTTTCTTTTCAAAGGCTTTGAGTACATTTACTTTTCAGTAGGAGGCCATAGGGAGTTGTTTTTGATTGGCAGAAGTGAAAATCCAGACGTTCGATGACTGGCAGCCGTACCAGAAGAGGCTGTGAAATATAGGCCCAGACGGTTTATGAGAGTCTGACTGGGATTTCTGAGAGTTTATGAGTCTGAAACGTCTCTGCTTCAATCAATCTTTCCACTGCCACTTGTTTTTTTGTTCGTTTTTTTTTTTTTGGCTCTGTCTCAGTGCACACCAGCCTGCACCATCTATGCATTATTCATCATCATAATCAATGGTAATGTTTATTTTATTATATTTATTATGATCCTACCACATTTCTTTCTGTGCTGCTCGCACACATTCGCCTCTTTCTCTCTACCTTTTTTTCTCCATTTCTTTCGCAGTCTCTGAACAGCTTGTTTTCCTCTCTGTTGTCTCCAGCCTGTCAAGATCCACACATTCTCTCGGAGCTATTTCTTCTTATACGTTTTTCTAACTCTATCCAGATTTAGTTATTAGTAATGTGTGAAAAGCAAAGAATCACTTAAATCTTAACCTAACTCATCCTGCTCTGTTTGTCCTTGGGGCATAAATGACGTGTGGAGGAAAAGTGTAATATTGCTTTCAAGCAATCTTCTTCTTTTTTTTTTTTTTTTAGCTTAGAATGACAAAAACTCAAGTTTCAATTTATGGAGCCATCTGAGCCATATCTGGGGACAGGAATATCACAGAGACCTGGGCTCTTTTGAATTGGCACTGTAAGCAATGCCTTGGCAACCACATGGCAACATTTTGGGAATTACCTGCAACATTGCTTTTGCACTGATGATTTCTGCAGAAAATGTAAAAAATTTTGCCTCTGTTTTCCAAAATGCCCAGCCTCTTGCAGCAGGATGGACTAGTAAGGGTTGCTAACAAGTGGCCTGTGATTGGACGTCTTAGTCTCTCTCACACTTTGTATTCAGTTTTTTTCCTCTCCTGTTGAATAATTCATCTCAGCTTCTACATCTTGCCTCTACCAGGTCAGTCCCTCGCACCCATTAGCATAAAATATATCTTTTACTTTGTCTCGGTGTCTCTGTAAAGGATCGCTCATAAAGTGCCTCAGCCTCCTGGCTCGTTGCTGCCTCATTGATTTCTTTAGTTCTCACTCTGATTTTTGAACTAGCTATTGCAGATGCCATTTTTAGCCGTGTCACTTGCATGTTTACACCTCTCTTGTGTAAATTATCACCTCTGAATCTGTACTCCACCCCCGGTCTCCTCTAAAGACCTTCCATAATGGCTTTTGGCAGTTTATCTCCTGAACGTTTGCCCTGCTAGCTCTCTCTCTCTCAGCAGGCTGAACGCAGTACAGCTCCCTAACCTTGGCAGATATGAGCTGTGACAGTGCTAATGGGCTCCTCCCTCACTCCTCTATGATACTATATACAGCAAGTGTACAGTATACACTCCTCTGCCTCCCACACACTTCACACTTCCTGTTCTCCTTTGGAGATTGTGTTTCCTGTCTGTTTCCCAAATGGGTTAACGAGCTTATATCAAGATAGATAGATAGATACATAGATAGATAGAAAGATAGATGGTCAAACAAACAGATCAATAGACTCAAACTCTGATTCATACCTCATTGACATCAGCTAATCATAAGGCCATGGCTCTAATCTACTGTGTCTTTTTTAATATTCTTTGTTTCTGTCCATGTTTAATATCTTCAAGATTTTAATCTTAATTTCTACAGCTCCCTCCGACAAGTCAACACAGATTGTTTACATGTTCTGTTGTAGGTTCCCATTACGAGCCATTACCGGCACAAATGACTCCCAGCCTGTCAAACACTCACACTTTACACACACTCACTCCGCAGAGTCATTAGCTGTGTCAAAGTGGAACACACACTCAGTGGCTGTGTTTAGAAGTGATTAGGTGTGTGCTGGTGTGTGTCCACGCTGAATAAATGCCAGCGAAAATGTGCTCACTTGTGCATTTTTATTCTAATGAGGGTCGGTGTCAAGCCTGAATACACTTTTATGACGGCATTCAGGAATACTAAGAGACTGAGCCATGAACAGAGAAACCAAAAGAATCATAGCAGGCTTTTCTTTGCTCCAGGTGAATGCATGTTCACAAAGTTTGGAAATGTAGTGGTGTCCAATTAAGCTAGTTTTATAAGTAATATTAGGCTAAGTTTAATAAGTTTTTTTTGTAACAGACATTCATTAAGCTTATCCTTGTGTATCTCTCTTGCTCTGCAGATCACACCTCAGTAGGTGGGTTGGGTGATAGTTTCTATGAGTACCTGTTGAAGGCCTGGCTGATGTCTGATAAAACGGACACAGAGGCACGCAAGACGTACGATGATGCCATCGAGGTGAGGGCTGCAGGTTGCAAGCAGTTTTTTGTGTTTCGTGCTGCTTCAGTTTGTCTCTGTTCATTATCTCTCTCGTTCTCTTCCTACAGGCTATTGAGCGCCACCTCATCCGTAAGTCCAATGGTGGCCTTACTTTCATCGGGGAGTGGAAAAACGGCCACTTGGAGCGTAAGATGGGTCACCTGACTTGCTTTGCTGGGGGCATGTTTGCCCTGGGGGCTGATGGGTCGCCAGATGATAAAGCTGGACACTATCTGCAGCTCGGAGCAGAGATTGCACACACCTGCCATGAAAGCTACGATCGCACTGGTTAGTGAATATGTGAGGAGGCAAGAGAGAGATGAAGGGTATAAAAAAAAATGCATGAGATCTTTGGACTTCAAATCTAATTTGTAGCATGGTTTTGTTGCCATGGTAACGCTACAGGTTATTTTCAGAGTGTGGCATTTCTATTTCACACAGCTTGACTGAAAGACATTGATGGATTGCAGCTCAGCCACAACAGGCTCTCAGACAGATAGTTTCACGTTTACAGCACCATGAGAGCTGAAGGTTCAACTAATAGTTCTGAACGCATAAACCCTTTATCGTTTGCAGTGCTGAAGCTCGGCCCAGAAGCCTTTAAGTTCGACAGTGGGCTGGAAGCAGTGGCTGTGAGACAGAATGAGAAATACTATATCCTGAGGCCTGAGGTCATCGAGACATACTGGTACATGTGGAGATTTACCCACGACCCCAAATACAGGCAGTGGGGTTGGGAAGCAGCGCAGGTCAGCATCTCTTTCCATTGATAAAGATATACAGTATACACACACACACACACACACACACAAAAACACACACACACATATATATCTATTAGGGGTGTAACGGTTCACAAAATTCACGGTTCGGTCCGATACGTTTTAGATACAGCAAAATGTAAAAACATCTCAACTTTTCAGAATGCCGCAAGCGCACCGCGGGTCATGTGACAAGAACTAACCAATCAGCTTCATCCTTTCCCGTAACAACGTTGAAAACTCAGCCAAGATGAAGGAACAGCTGATCATAGTTGTATATGGATTGCAATTTTGAAATAAATTTAGTAGCAGAGCTACTGCAAGCGATTTTTAGAGCTGCAAATCCATTTATCCTTTGCTGAAATTTCCGCGTCTTCATGGATAGAGCACGTCATTGTTGCTTAGCAAAGGCAGACGCCTCAGGGTCGCTTCTGCCCAAGCACTTTGGAAAGGAGAAGAAAGTGGCGCGACTAGCGTTTTCCATGCGTTTTAGGCGCGATATGTGAACGGCCCCTAAGGCGCTCGCTCACTCAGCACGCACTGAAGGCTCGTTGCAAAATGTCCAATGCATTTAACAGACCAGAAATATAAGATCCTAAAATAACCAACAGGTCTGGTGTTTGGGTGCACTTTGGATTCCCTGTAAGCTATAATGGTGTACCGGTGTCTAAATGCTGTGGGGATAGTTTGTTGCGTGTATGTTTCTCCTTTTTTTTCGTCTTTTCCCAGATACTGACACAATAAGGTGATGTCGGCGTAAATGAGTTGACATGTTTCAAGTATTCCCACTGGGGTTTTTATTTTTATTTTATTTATTTTTTATTCCCGCTGGTGTACCCTATTGTCATGTAGCAGATGCGACATACCGTTGTTTTTTTATCCACCACTCTCTTGCCATCACCATTATAGCTTAAAGGTAATCCAAAGGGCACCCAAACACCAGACCTGTTGGTTATTGGAGGATCTTCTATTTCTGGTCTGTTAAACGCACTGGCCACCGCGTACCGTGCATGAACTGCTCGCTCACTCAGCGCGTGCTAACATAAATATATAAGTTGGTGTTTCAATACGAATACGCGTATTGTTACACCCCTAATATCTATCTATATATATATCTATATATATATATATATATATATATATATATATATATATATATATATCTGTATATTTATGTATATGTATCTATGTATGTTTTTTTGTGAGTATTATGATTTTTTTTTTTAGCACGTTTTAATTTATTTTTGTGATAAACTAAATTTTTAAAGTCTGCCATTTATTGGATAACATGCTAAAAAAAAACTCATAATACTCACAAAAAAACACACACACAGATGAGTACAGATATATATATCTGTGTGTGTATATATATATATATATATATATATCTGTATATATATCTATGTTTTTAGGAAATATGTTTGTGTTTCTAGAACAATTTCAAAGTGCTCTTGAGAATGGAGCATCATTGTTTTTTTCTCTGATTGGGTGTCATTGTTCTGCCGGTACAGTACTGTTTCACTGCAATTGGGCTTCTTTTGATGAGCCGCTAGGTGCCTGGGCTCTTTCTCTCCTTCACTCCCTCATTTTCACTCTTCCCATTTCTGTAAAAAGAGAAAGAGAGCAGAATAAAATTCACTTGTTCCCAGTCAAAGAAGGTCCTTCGTTGCTATCAGCTCTTTTTTTCCTTTTTTCTAATTTTATCATTTTCTGTTTCCAGCTCTCTCTATGTACCTTTTTCTTTCCAGAATCTCAGGGTTTTACCATCTCTTCTTTGTTTTCCTCTCACTGTCCTTTGTGTAGATTAATGGTATTGTTCATGTGTTTGGGGGGCATTCTCATCTGCAAGATTATTTAAGATTTTCTCATCAGTTCTACCTTATCTCATGTAGAGTAAGATCAGGTCAGTAAGTAAGGTCAGTTGAAGGTGAATTGCTTCATTTGGGCTGTTTTTTTTTTATTATTGCTGCTTAACTGCTATAGCGTGCACAGATGTTTTTTTATGGTGGGAAATAATGTAATTATGTCTAGGAATTCACTGATAAGCAGTAAATGGCTGTTACAATTTGTTACATTTGTTTAAAGGGGTCTTATGATGCCATTTAAAATTTTCCTTTCTTTTTGGAGTGTTACAAGCTATTGGTGTATGAAGAAGATTTGTAAAGTTGCAAAGACTAAAGGTTTAAATCCAAAGAGACAATATTTATCAAAGTTAAGACATTGCAAAGCCCCCTTAAAACGGCTCATTCAAACACCCCCCATGTCTACATCATGTGGAAATATTTGCATAATGCCGCCCAAATTTTCACTTAAAGAAGGTGTGGTTTCAGTAACCGCAGTTAGTGTTTCAGCAGCCATGTCAGGGAGATGCTGTGTGTATCTAGGTGAAAGCAAAAGCACTTTATTTGGCTTTCCGAAAGTAGATGCATTTAGGAATCTTTAAGATTACTTACAACAGAACAGCAACGCATTTTATGGATGACCATTTCGTGAACCTAGGAGAGGAGGTAATTCTGACTTTGCTATGACAATCTTGCGCTTGAACTGATGATAAAACTAATGACATTATTAACTGTCTTAATATTAATTTTGAAAGATGAAGATCACAAGTGCATGTAAAAATTTTATCATGGAAAAGGTCTTTATTTTTTGTAATTTAATTCAAAAAAGCAAACTTATTTTCTAGATTCATTGCGCACAATCTGAAATATTTAAAGAGTTTTTTTGTTTTGTTTTAATTTTGATGGTTACGACTTACGGCTTTCAACTAAATGTAAAATTTGAGATTGATTAGTTTGATTAATTGAGTATAAATACTGGGTACCTCTTGGGCTAGTTCAGAACATGCAACCACAATTATGGGAAAGACTACTGACTTGACAGTTGTGCAGAAGACAATCATCAACACCCTCCACAAGGAGGGTATGCTACAGAAGGTCATTGCTGAATGGGCTGGCTGTTCACAGAGTGCTGTATCAAAATATATTCATAGAAAGTTGACTGAAGGAAAAAGTGTGGTAGGAAAAGATGCACAAGCAACAGGGATGACCACAGACTTGGGAAGATTGTCAGGAAAAGCCAGTTCAAGAACTTGGAAGAGCTTCACAAGGAGTGGACTGAAGCCGGAGTCAGCGCATCAAGAGTCACCATGCTCAGACGTCTTCAGGAAAAGGGCAACAGCTGTCACATTCCTAGAACAAAGCCATTCCTGTTCCAGAAAAAAACGTCAGAAGCATTTTACTGGGGTTAAGGAGAAAAAGAACTGAACTGTTTCTCTGAGGTCCACAGTCCTCTCTTTAGATGAAAGTAAATTTAGCATTTCATTTGGAAATCAAGGTCTGGAGTCTGGAGGAAAACTGAAGAGGCACACAAGTCAGTAATGATTTGGGGTGCCATGACTTCTGCTGGTGTTGGTCCATTTTGGAGATTTTGAAGCACTTTATGCTTCCATCTGTTGACAAGCTTTATGGAGATGCTGATTTAATTTTGCACCAGGACTTTAGCACCTGCCCACAGTGCCAAAACCACTTCCAAGTGGTTTGCTGACCATGATATTACTGTGCTTGATTGGCCAGCCAACTCACCTGACCTGAACCTCACAGAGAATCTATGGGGTATTGTGACGAGGAAGATAAGTAACATCTGACAAACAATACAGAGGAGCTGAAGGCCGCTATCAAAGCAACCTGGGCTTCAATAACTACTCAGCAGTGCCACACGTTGATCGCCTCCATGCCACGCAGCATTGAAACAATAATTCATACAAAAGGAGCCCCAACCAAGTATTTAGTGCATAAATAAACCTTCTTTGGAAATCTTGAACATTTCGTTTTGTAAATCTTTCTTTTATTTGATCTTTGAGAAAATATTCAACAATTTTTGATATACTATATTTTGTAAATTTCTTAGCTGTAAGTCATAATCAGAATTAAAACAAAACAACTCTTTAAATATTTCAGTTTGTGTGCAATGAATCTAGAATATAAGAAAGTTTGCTCTTTTTTATTAAATAACAAAAAACTACTTAAAATAACTTTTACATTATATTATTTTATTTTTTTAGATGCAACTGTATGGTTTATATAAAAAAACAATAAACCCCTAAAAAACGAAAGGCTGCCGTTTTAAATGTAAATTTAGGCATCATAACATTAGAAAGTGTAGTATGGAAAAAAATGGAAATTCGTTTTGAGATTTGCTAAAGCTTATACTCAACAGTGTAGTTAAATCAGTGTTTTTGTTTTTTTAAGATGTTTGATGATCCAAGGGCAATATAAATGCAAAATAGAGGAAATGAAGCTGAAAGTCTTGAGTGAATCTGTGTTGAATGGGTTAATAGGAGGCTGGATCAGGCCAGCTGCTGTTGCGTTATAACCGTGTGAGGCGAGTCCTCAGTGTAGCAGCTGTTTCAGGTAGGTGAGCACATCATGCCATGTTTTCCTGGCACAGATGGCTTGCATCACTCTTGCCTGCAGAGGATGGAACAGAACTAATGGAAGCATTATTGGTTCCTGGAGAACAGGGCCAGAAAAATAGAGCAGCTTCGTATATATTCTATTTTTGGCTTGTCATTACTGTGAGTACACAGTTATGCATTGATTTGATTTGCAGTCATAAAGTGGTGATTAGGGCAGAGTTTTACTTGATATAGCACATACTGTATAGGTAATCTTTCTGAGCTGAAGCACAGGAAATAGTACATCTGGAACTGAGCTAGACTGAGTTACTCACCAGTTGGATGGTAACTTTATTAGAAACTGCAAGATATTACATGGTTTAATCAAATTTAAGTACAATAGTCTGTTGTTAGATATGTGCATAATTAAAAATCAAAGACATAGTCATAACTCAAGCGTCTTTTAACAACCTTTACCATCAAAAGTTCATCTAAAGTTCTGGGATTATCATCTGTCACCTTCACCATTTTTCACAAATTTGCTTGAACAAGGACAGTCAGAAAAAAGGACAGTCAGAAAAAAAAAATTATTAGCTTTTATGGGGACAAATATAATATTATAAGTAATAATATCTGTACTCCACTGTTCAAAGGATTGGGGGTTGGTATGTTTTTGAAAAATATACAGTAAAATAATACAGTACAAAGAGTAATATTATGAAATATTATTACAATTTAAAATAACAGTTTTCTCTTTGAATAGAGAAAACTCTATTCAAAGATTTGCTGCTAAAGAAACGTTTCTAATCATTATCAATGCTGAAAACAGTTGTGCTGCTTAATGTTTTATGCATCGTTGCTGAATAAGTATTAATTTCTTTAAAAAAAAGCTCTTTCTGACCCCAGACTTTCTCTACATTTTCTGCAGGCTATAGATAAATACTGCCGAGTAAGTGGAGGATTCTCTGGTGTTAAAGACGTCTACTCCTCCAACCCCACCTACGATGACGTCCAGCAAAGCTTCTTCCTGGCGGAAACCCTTAAGTAAAAATCATTTCATTTATAAACAATACAATGCTGAAGCTGTTCAGTTCATTGTGCTTGTGTTATTATTTTCTGTTAATGTAATAACGGTCAGCATAAGGCTAGCACTGTGAAAAGCAGTGACTTAGTTAAACAGAGGGATTTGCAAAGGAAGTAGGAGTGGAAACACAGCTAGTCATTACTGCCACCTGCTGGTGTCATTGAAACTCTGCAGTTTCCCTTTGCCGAATCTGTTTGAATAGGGACCCATGTTAGCAATCAGCAATTGTATGATCCGTATGTGTGTGTTTCTGTAGGTATCTCTATCTACTTTTCTCCAGCGATGAGCTGCTGCCTCTTGAGAACTGGGTGTTCAACACGGAGGCCCATCCTCTGCCCGTCCTGCACCTGGGCAACATCACCCTGCCTGGCAGCGAGACCCAGCGGTAGAGCGGACTCACCGGGGGGGCGCTCTCCCCCTCGCTCGCCCCTTTTCTAAACATCTCCCTCCTTGTGAAAGACAGCAGCTGCCAGTGCAAAGGAGAGGAGAGAACTATACCCACCAACCCCTGTCTCCTCCTGGACCGTGAATCATGGGACTGCAGTGAACGGAGGGGACTGGAACAGACCCATCTCTCTTTATCTATGTCTCTCTCATATATTCTCTGAAGGACAGACTGCCGGATTGATCATGTGTCTCTCTCTTGTGGCCGCAGGTCTGACATGTTCGTACACACTGTATATGCATTGGCAGACTAAAAGACCCTCTGAAATGGATGTGTGTTTCTCACTGGGGAAGGATTTTAACAAGTTAATTTGTTCTTTTTCCCCCCACTCTCCCTATAATTCGGTGGCATTTCATATCATCAGCTCAGCACTAAATCAAAATGTAGGATAAATGTTTTTTTTTTTTTTTTTGGACCAGACTGCCTTCAGAGCCTTTCACTCTCTGAGCTGGGCTTCTGCAGATGGCAGATGTTGGATGTGACCTGTGAAATCTTTCTCCAGCTGAGGCTGAATTTAGGCCAGAGGCACCAGGAATGTTCTTTTCACCTGGATTTCTCTTCAGACAGCCTCTCCGAGGTCTCTTTGTTAAGGTTAGGGGGTAAAAAGGGACACATGCTGCTATCGAACAGCTGCTGCCTGTGACACAGTCACCACCGTCATTCCAGAAACCTTCACTTTCTGCATCGTTCCATTCCCATCTTCTTCTTTTTTTTTTCCATCCATTGTGAATGCCCAGAGTGTCATTCATACTGCATTCTGAAAAAAGGATGGACTGGTGTTTGGTTATGCATCACAATGAATCACTGCTTGAAGAGACTGTATCTTGTGGAGAGAAATCACAGTGCTCTAGATGCTAATGCTCACGGCAGTCACCATTTGTTTTCATTTGTCGATCGTGCCGCTCTGTTAGACCAGACCAGATTCTTTCAACAGCCAAGGTTTACCACTAATCATAGCCAACGAGCTAGAGATTTATATATATGGGGTTAAGAGTTCATAAACACACTGTGTGCCCTTTACAAGAAACCTAGAGTAAATAAACAATGCAAGGATTTGAAATGCCATTGCATAACAACTAAGCCCATGATGTATGATGTTGGGAATACTCCCGAATGCTTTTTGTCATTTCAGTTTCTGGATGTGTCTTCTTTAGTCAAATGCATATCTCTGAGTTTTAACATGACTTATTCAGTCCTGGACATGTTTTCTGAAACACGGTGGTGGTAGACAGATTTCTGATATCAGATGATTAAACACAACCTGCAGCCAATCATATTGAAGAATTTTGTTTGTTTGTATTTATTTTTTTTGCTTTAATGACCTTTAATGAATATTGATTCAGTCTCTTTAGAAGATGTGCTCAGCCTTATGCTCTCAGACTCGAGTTGTTTTTTTGTTTGTTTTGTATCTTCAAGTGTGTAAAATGGCACATCCACTGAAGATTTCACGTAGTCGACCAGAAGGAAAGCTAATTATTTTCTCATCTTGGTTAATGAAGAAACTGTGAGAATTAGTGTGTCAGGAAGACTCGAGCACCACTGATGGGATGCTGGGTGCCATCGATCAGCCCCCTTAAGGGTCTTTCACGTTATATCGTGTCATTTCAGTTCCTCAGTTCCTAAAGCTCTCATCTGAGTGTGTGTGTGAGAGATGTGTCCTCCCCTCTAGATGGCAGCAGTGGTGTCCGGCTGCCCCTGAATGGCATTTCTTTTCTTTTCTTTTCTCCCAGTAACATGACTGACTTAATGGTGAGTGAAGCCCAGGCCAAAACTCTTCCCAGTTGTTGGTGGGTGGATTTTGACAAAGCTGTGCTCTGTATTTGTATTTTTACTGAACAAAAAAAATATAATAATAATTGTAAATATGTTTAAAATGCCACACAAATTCAATAAAGATGTTACAAGAAATGAACGTGATTTAAAAAAAAAAAAAAAAAAGCTTTTATTGTCAGGTCTTTTCTTATTAATGCATACAAAAGACTTGCAGCGGATTTCATAGTTCAGTTTCATAGTTATGGGGAATTTGAAATTCGGAATGTTAAGATGTTTAAAAAAAAGTCTCTTCAATTCTTACATTTTAGAAAAAGCTGGTTTATGTTCACATAAGAACTGAATCCTTCACTGAGCTGCATTCAGATCATAAGAATTTTGAGACATTTGTACATTTGTTCAGAAGTTTGAGGTTGGTAATATGTTTTTACTTTAATACTTTAATGCTAAAATAAAGAAACAGCAAAACTTTTTTTCAACACTGATAAATGTTACTTGAGCACCAAATCAGCATGGTAAAATGATTTCTGAAGGATTGTGTGACTGAATACTGGGCTAATGACTTCTGAAAATGTGCCATCGTAGGAATAAATTACATTTTTAAAATGCATTCACTAATATATATATATTTCCCAATATTACTGTTTATACTACATTTTATTAAATACAAGCAGCCTTTGAGAGCAAAAGAGACTTAGAGTGACATACAGCTTATTATATTATGTTATATGGATGTTGGGCATACGGAAATACACTAATGTGAACTCTTAAAATACATATTTTTAAAACTATATCTACAATCATGAATGATTGGTAACATCCTGGAAAGTCACTGGTCTAATGCGTTGGTGACCTTGTGCATTTGTTCTTAGCACAGCTTATACTGTATATAGATGGAATTTAGCTACAGCATTGACTTTTCAATTATTTCAGTAATAATATTAATGATCGAGGCTTTATCTGTTTGTTTTAAGGCCTTCATGCTGCTTTGATCTTGGCAGCACACGGTGATATTATAGGTCATGGTGAACTGGTCCTGGCACATTAACCCTGTTCTCAGTATTCACGTCATCACCATTGCAAACAGTATTTCACACATGTGAGCTTGTCATTCTCTCTTTAGCAGCAGCAGATCTGAGGGGCAAAAATGAGGGATATCCTTTTTCTTTTTTTAAAAGCTGTCCTCTGTCATTTATCTGTCTGGACTGGCCGCAGTGTGACAGGACCAGATGAATGGATGGCAAAATCTGGAGGCAGAGGTCAGAAGTCGGGTGTCATTTGCCCTCTTTCAACAACCTTATTGACACAATGTGACCCTGTCATATCATCTCTGAACAATAAAGGACTTCTCCTTCCATACAGTCAGGTCCATAACCGAGACCACTAGTGGAAATCCTTGTATTTTAAATTTTTCTAATTTAATGCAAATAAAGTTTTTGAGTTGGCATGAACTTCACAAGTGCAAAACCTGATGAACGTTCTCCAGCGTCATATGAGAACGATCCAGAGAGTAACTTGTGCTTCAGCAGAAGCAAAATCAAATGTTGAATCTTATGTACAGATTGGGTTTCATCATGTTTAGTTTAGGGTCAACTGTTGCTCAGTGGAAAGCAGTGAGTGATAAGCTGATGAAACTGGCATGTTGCTAGTGTGTGGAGCAAAAAGCAAAAAAAAAAAAGAAAAGCACCAAGGTCACTGTGAACCAGGTAGGTCAGCTGGCAGCTTTTACTAATGATAGCCGAACGATTACACACTGACAGAGAGCTCCAGTGGCTCTTTCAGAAGAGCATATGGAGCACCAGTTATTTTATTTCTAAGTAAAATATAACTTTTAAAATCATTTTGATACACTGACTTCTAATAGTGTCAATGGCTTCTGTTTTGTTCCTACACTCCCCAAAATGCATTTCTTCATGCAAATACTGTGCTGCTGGAGTAAGCTGTCCAGTTGAATGGGACGCTATGTTGCATGTCATTTAGTATCTTTACGGATATTTTCTCCTCTGGGTGTGTTGTGTTTCTGTTGAATAAAACACATTTTAAAACTAAATTACAACATGGTCTTAGCCTTATTAATCATATGTGCCAATATTCTTTTTGAATGATGAGCTAGCTAATGCCTGATCTGAGCTTTTTGGAATGAAGCTCATCAGTCTTATGTGTGTAATAGTACTAAAATTGATTTGCTTCAGCATCCAGTTTTAAAATGGACAAGTGCGACACAACACAGGACCAATGTAATGAAATTTAATTTAAAAAATTTTTTAACGCATATAATATTTGTAAAACTATGTAAATGTGTTGGATTATTAATTCATAATACCATTAAATTTTTGTGGAGTTGCACCACATGATACTGTTTTTACAACCAGAAATAATCTTGTCTTGTCCTAATTCTCACGGTGATATCACTTCCTGTTTGTTTGTGTGTGTGCGCGTGTGTGTGTGTGTGTGTGTATTTTGTTTCCAAGCCACATGGCTTTGGATTGGTGGATAAACCAAAGAGTTAACACTTTTATTAATTAATTAATTTTATTTTTACAGCAATTTCATTCATTCATCTTATTAATTGCATTTTAATATATTTTTGAACAAATTAACACTTGAAAATGAATGTCAAGTCATTGAACCATCTGCCTGATTGATAGAAACAATTGTCCCATAATTTACTCATCTTCAAGTAGTTTCAAACCTGTATGATTCTTTTTTTCTTTGGAAGTGTCAGTCTACAACCCATAATACCCAGCCACCCCTTTACACTGGAAGCCAATATGCACCAAAACTAATAAGTTAACATCATCCTTCCAAATATCTTTTGTGTTCTGCAAAAGAAATGAAGTTATACAGGTTTGGATTGACATGAGCATGAGTAAATGACAGTATATTTATTTTCGAGTGATCTTTAGCCACTGTAGCTTCTACCAGCTGACAGATTAATTTGTCATCAGTTGAGAACCAGAGCTCCGTCCTTTTGGTAATAACCAGACCCCTCTCCTGAGGACGCAGAACACTGCATTGTGTTTTTGTTTTTCAGGAGCTCTGAATTTTAATCAATAGATGCCAGAGGGTTGCTGATGTCACGGGAAGGAGAGGATTATGAATGTCATCATGAGTCACTGGACTGATAGACAGGGGGAAAAAACAATTGCGTGGACGTCCACAAACGTAGTGGAGTGTTTAATGTGTTAATGGCCTGGATGTGCGTGTGCGCGCATCCTTCAGTATGTTTAATGTGTTAATGGCCGCCGGTTAACCATCCGTAGCTTGGACAGTGAGTCATTTCCACTTGGCGCAGAGCCCAGCTGCAGCAGGTGGCATTGTCACTCCTCACAAACTAAATGGCATTCACCTTCAACAAAACACTGCTTAATTTCTACTCGATTCAGTGCTCACTGTTAAGTTTATTTATTCTATTAAATCCATCTGGTAAAGAAAACGCTTGCTTAGCTTCATAAGACTTTATCCCCTGGTTTCATAGAAAAAGCTTAAGCTAGTCCCAGACTAAAATGCATGTTTGAGCTGTCTCAACTGAAAATATTTTGCTCTGACATATCTTAAAATATGTCAGTGTCATTGTTCTGTGTCAAGATGCACACCTGTAATGTTTTCTTCTAAGGCATTTTTGTAAAAGTTGCTTAAAACTAAGGTTTGTGAATCCGGGCTGTTATGTATTGTTAGAGATTTCTCAAAGGCTGTTCTTGATTAATGATGAAAGAAATCTTGCTTTGATGTTCAATGTGTTCTCATCGTCCAACAAAGGATTGACAGATCATGGTTCAAGTCTCCAAAACTTCTGAATTAAATGTATTAAACTATTTAGTCTTGCTTTCCAGTGGGATTTTCATAACATTTGTGATGGAGTTTAATGAGAGCTAAGTGATATAGAATCTAGATATAGTTTTTCTCTCGTGTTTATGACTCATTATATTTTTTAGGTAAATTCACTAACCAGTTTGGGCAGTAATAACCCAGATGTTTTTCATTTTGTACATACCTGCACTGACCACTAAAAACACTTTCATTCTCTTATGTAGCACATCTTTGATGCTTCTTGCTCATTTCAATACTGTATGTAAAGGTTTCATCTCATTTGGACGAACCTCATGCATAGTTACGGATTAAAAAAACAAAAAAACATCTGATGCTAACCCTTCATATGACATACAAGCTTAGCTAAGATAAAACTCTGCTTTGCTGTCAAGATTAGAAATTCAATCGAATGTGTAAGATATGGTGCCATTATTCCCTATAACAATCTTCAATGTTGATTTTTGTGTGTGTATGAATCAGCATGGGAATGATGCTCCCATCATAAATGTCAACGACTTTTTTCTTATCTCATATAATACCAATACCTCACCATTGACGTCATGTAAGATTATCACAAAACTGTTAGGACAGTCCCTCATATCCAGTTTCTAATTCTCTCTCTGTTGCTGTCTCATTCTATCTTTATTTTTCTAGGTCATTCACAAATTCATTTTCGTTCAGACCCAGCACACAATAGTGGAGTTTCCTCATATGCGACTGAGCAATCATTTCCTGTTTCGCTTTCTTGTGTAATTTATACCCACATCATTGCTAAGAAAAGATTCTGAAGGAAGCAATCAGACTGGAATATCCCTCCCTCATATTTCCACTGGAGGCTGCACAAGGTCCGTTGATTTACTCAGCAGCATCAGTGATGATGTAGTGCTGCTTTCCTATAGGGTTTCCCCACATGTCCTTTACTTACTAGGCTCTTTTACTCCTTCAAACCCACTGTCCACAGTTTCACTGACACATCACCGCTGCTTATTCTTTATGGACCACTCAGTGTCTAAATGTAATGATTATTTGAGTTTCTTGTAGATCCAGCTTTTCCAAGACAAATATTAATTAGTGTCTGTTGTTCTCACAGTTATAAAAGACACAAAAGAGCATTTGTGTGACAGGTATGTTTGTGAGGGACAATTTTTTTAAAGTGTCCTCACAAATATAGTGGATTCATGTTTAGAATGATTTTGTATGAGTTTCTCACAATATTAAAGGTTCCTGAATTGTTCTGCTTGTACTTTACTGATGTAGGCCTACGGACATGAACAGTTTTGTGTGAGGATTAAGGTTGGGTTAGCCTTAGGCTAAGAAGTAGGTAAAATCACTCTGTAGCTATATGTAAATATTTCTACAGTAACTGCCTAACGTTACCTGATTCTTCCATATTTCAACAATTCAACATATGGTGCAAATGAAAGCTAGATCCAGCAGAATTTCGGGAAAAAAGCAGTTGTTTTTAAGTTACAAGTTTTAACTTTTAAGTTTAATTTATCTATTCCTCATAGCCCACAAATGTAGAGTTTTATTTCATCAATAAAAATGTAAAAATATAATACTAATCGTTATCGAGCATTAGCAAATTATTTTATCTGTTATATAATTTGCGCGCTGACAAAAATAAGAGGCTTAGCTTTAAATATTTTTAACTGATAGCCAAGCTTAATACTTAATGCACCTAAAAAAAAAGAAAGAAAGAAAGAAAAAGAAAAACTAAAAAAGAAACCTCAGGTTACCAAATGTGTTCTAGTTAGCATAACCTGCTCTAACTACTCCCTTCAAAAGCCGGATGTCAAACTCTACAAGTGCCTGTGGTCTCCAGGCAACACAAAAACCTCTTCAGCCAATCACAGGCTTCGCCTGGCGCATTGATACCAGCGAATAGAACGCCGTATGTTTTTGAATCCATAGATGCCTTGTATTGCAGTGTTTAGCACGGAAGCAATGGTAAGTAAAATGCAGACAGATTATTAAATTGTAAACAGATTGTTAAATAAAATAAATATTTATATGTATGCTGTTTGTGTTGATGACAAGGCTTCGGAAAAATAGTGCGCAGTGGAGGTGCGGAGAAGCAGGTTGTTTAGTAGGCAGTTATAAGAGAGCGCGCATGTGTGTGCTCTTCAGATCTGAAGCTCTAGCATTTGACGACTGAACCAACGAACGAACGGATGGATGGAGCTGCTGCTGGTGCGAAACCTTGTTTGACATCCACTACTCTGTGCCGACCACGTTGCTGAGCACTTCAGGTGGATTTACTGAGAACAGTAGGTGGACATAATTCGTATTTATAACTTGATATAAACGCGTTGGATCTGTGTGATTCGTATGCAATCGGGAGATTCACTTCAAAGTTTGTGTTTGGGAATAAGTGCAGGGATGGTATTTTGGTTTCTTTGGTCTGAACGATAATCTCGCGCAGTTTGTGGCTCTGTTGGTCTCTCGCGTGCGCGGTTTCAAACTATAATTTTTATATACATCATACTCCGATTAAATAACTGTTTTTATTCTATATATTTTTTCAACCAGATGCATTGAGTTTGGAACAGTGAACGTTTTTATTTCCGCACATGGGCTCTTGTTTTAATAAAATTCAGGTAACGTTAGTTGAAAGTTCGCGTGCTGACCGCCATGTATCTTCTAACGTTAAAGGTCCAATGTGAAATTTTACCATAATTTGGAAACAATCCAAAGGGGTTCCTCCTGGAATTCTTATAATATTCAAACATAAAAAAGGTAAAAATCAGGGGTTTCTAACATGTTTATTTACCAATAAGACAATGATTACCAATAGGCTAAAATATGACTCTGGTCTAAGACATCATTAAGAAAAATAATAATAATTCTGTAAAGTCTGTCTAGTATCAAGGCATTATTCAGATACATTGTAAGTAGAGTTCTATATTTTTTTTTAGGGCTTCTAATCTTTTTATCCTTTAAATTCTTTCTCTATTTTAAAATGATCATGGGAAGTTTTTTAGCCATCTGGTTTAGACGTTTCTTTTAAGTGAATCATTAGTGTGAGTGACTGATCAATGCTTTTTTTTTAGTTTTTATGTTTTTAGCTGGTAATCATGTTGAATTAGTTGAGGAGCAGCTGAGTGTCTGTCTCAGTTTAAATGATTCAGTTTCTGTTTAGAGTTTGTTTGTCCTTGAGGAAAGCCTGCCAATCAATGTTAGCTTTTCTGTTATGAGAGAGCAGTGAACCTTTAATTACATTGTGTTTTCTTTCAGTTCAGGCTTATTGTCCAACTAAACTAACTCTAGTTTTGTTTTTGTTAGAGATTTTTAAAGATTCCTTGAAATTGTTTTTGCGCTTATATTTTATCTCAGGAAACTGCATAGATGGCAAACATGGCCTCAGCCTCATCCAGCAGTGAAAGTGAGTCACAAAGCGTGCTTACCTGGGAGCAAGTGAGCCGCTTGAACGACGTGCTGACGGAGGCCGTGCCAGTTCATGGACGAGGCAACTTTCCCACCCTGGAGGTTCGTCTGAAGGATATCGTACAGATGGTTCGGAACCGTCTGGAGCTGAGGGGCATTATGGTCAAAGATGTCCGCCTGAACGGCTCCACCGCCAGCCACGTGCTGGAAAAGGACATCGGCTGGAGCTACAAAGACCTGGACGTCATCTTCAGGGTAGACCTTCCTCGGGAAAAGGAGTTCCAGGTCATCAAAGATGTGGTTTTGAGCACTTTGTTGGACTTTCTGCCAGAGGGGGTGAACAAAGAGAAGATCACTCCCATGACCCTAAAAGAGGCCTATGTCCAGAAGCTGGTCAAAGTCTACACAGAGCAGGACCGCTGGTCCCTCATCTCACTGTCAAACAACAACGGCCGCAATGTGGAACTTAAGTTTGTGGACTCGATCCGGAGACAGTTTGAGTTTAGCGTGGACTCCTTCCAGATCATTTTGGACTCCGTGCTGTCATACTATGACTTCTCAGAAAACCCCATGTCTCAGCACTTCCACCCTACTGTGGTCGGGGAGAGCGTGTACGGCGACTTTGCCATGGCTCTGGACCACCTCAGGAAAAAGCTCATCGCCACCAAGCGGCCGGAGGAGATCCGCGGAGGCGGTTTGCTCAAATACTGCAACCTCCTGGTGAGGGACTTTAAGCCCACAGATGAAGATGAATTTAAGGCCCTGGAGCGCTACATGTGCTCCCGTTTCTTCATTGACTTTCCCGACATTGGTGAGCAACAGCGCAAACTGGAGGCTTATCTGCAAAGCCACTTTGTCGGTGAGGAGAAGAACAAGTACAACTACCTCATGATCCTGCGACGGGTCGTGAACGAGAGCACCGTGTGTCTCATGGGACACGAGAGGCGGCAGACGCTTAACCTCATCTCGCTGATGGCGTTTCGTGTTCTTGCTGAGCAGAACGCCATACCTGATGCATCCAGCGTCACCTGTTACTACCAGCCGGCTCCGTATGTCAGAGACCTGAACTTCAACAACTACTATGTGGCCTCTTGTAACCAGTCCATTCCTACTTGGTTGCCTTGTAACTAAGACTCAAAGATGCTTGTTCAACAACAAAATCCATGAGCAGGCCAGAAAGCCGGATATTTGGCCGTAAGGGATGTTTCCCTCTGTAGGCATAAAGGATGTTTAAAATGACAAGCGTTTCCTTTCTTTTCTTTTTTTTTTTTTTTTTTTTTTCTTTTTAATTCCTTCTCTGCAGAGGTGCCAATACATTTCTAATTCAAAGTGA
This sequence comes from Carassius auratus, assembly GCF_003368295.1. Lineage (NCBI taxonomy): Eukaryota > Metazoa > Chordata > Actinopteri > Cypriniformes > Cyprinidae > Carassius > Carassius auratus. Next base: position 16,977,311 of record NC_039251.1, on the reverse strand, counting down.
TATATTTTTAGAGTTTTGAATTATTTTTTTCTTTCTTTTACTTTAATATTCTTACATTTCGATTTGTTTGCTCTCATCTCTGTCCCTGACCTGAGAGATTAATTTGTTTCCATATTGAAGAGGAATGATTCCCATAGTGCCTTAATGTACTCTAACCTTAAAAATGAAGGAAAATGCATATTGGGACAAATTTAATATTTTTCCTGTGTGTTACAAAATAAAAAGGCCAAAAAAATAAAATAAAATAAAATAATGTTCTTAGAAATTTGAAGGAGAGAAAAAAAAGACAAAATTAAAAGAAAAAGATATGAAAAATGTGAGCACAGGTGAAATAATAGGTATTTTAGGACGGAAGTTATCAGGAGTTTTTTTTTGGAACACTGGTGGGCAGCTAAATTCTTTTTGTTCTCAAATAGAAATGTGAACCGAATCATGTTCAAGTATTCATGGCAACGTGCTTCAGATTGCTGTGTAAATGAATACTGAAGACTTTTCTGTTTGAGAATTTGTCATTTATAAACTGGTTCGGTCTTGCCAGTTACATGAAGGTGAGATCGAAAATTGAATTTGGTTGCAGCATTTTTGCAAAAAGATGCTTTGTCCTTTTCCCAGTGACCCAGAGCAGTTAAACAGTCCATTTTAATGAAGATCCTCAGCTGTAGTCATTAAACCTTCCTTCATCTCTTATTAACATTGCGTCTGTGTTTAAATGGGACAGAGAGGTAATACTTGTCCATACAAGGTTGGACGATCTGTCCTCCTGAGCTTTTTGCGGCCATTAGCAGACTTAGCACTGCCGTGTGTAACAAGACCTCCAGCTAACAGCCTAGCCAAGCCAAATGGTGTCACAGCGCTCTAAAATTATCCCTTCCTGCACCTCTCGGGATGTGCCTTGAATGGACAGCATGTGGGTGGAATTTCTAGTGGGGCAACTGTCTTTCCTCTGCTTCTCGCTAGAGTCACTGTAGATGAGGGGTGAATGCTGGAATGTCACAAAGTCTTTTCTGGTAATTGAGGTCTGGGAAGGGTTACCGTAGCTGAAGGATATACCCAAAGCTCGTTTAAATGGATGTAAAAGCATGTCCGTGTGAATTCCTTTCCAGTTTTGGATCTAATCGATGTTGCTGCTCTTGATCTTTATTGAGCTTCGACGTCTCCTGTCTTGGTCCTTTGTCAGTGAATTTGCTTCACATTGCAGTCGTCAGTTGGGTCAAGCTAGTTCTGTGCTTTTTGTACGTTAGACAGTATTAAATTATGTAAATGTCTATACTTGTCCGTCTTCTCCTGGCCCCCCGTCATGTCCACGTGTAGTTCCTCTTTCGACATTGGTCCATTCAGAGAAGGGTAGTACTCTGCTAGCTGCTCTTACGTAATGGCCGACAGCTGCCCCCTGCCCCTCAGGTTTCCTCTTGGCCTCACTCACGCACCACAGCTCCTGCTGCTTCAGCTTGTACAAGCACATGCTGCAGATAACCATGAGCCACGTTCCTTTCTCTTATCTGAGCTCACAGACTTTTAGGGTAAAGAGAGAAGGGTCACATGGCCTCGCATTCAGTGGGTAACACCCCAAAGTGCTTTTGAGCTGAAATAGATTTTTACTCGTACATTGTTTTTTTTTTTTTGTATTTTGGCCCCACACTTTTTTTCCCTCAGTATTTTTGGGACATGCAGACTGTGGACCAATGTTTGAACCAGCAGCACAGCACACATGTGCCTTTTTGTGATTACCCATTTGGATTTTGAAGACCTTGTAGCTCATCCTCTCTGGTTTCAGAATAATTTGGTGCCATAAAATTTTTTGCCAGTCCTTTAAATAAGGGTGAAGGAGGATGAATGACTCACTTTTTTTTTTTTTTTTTTTTTTTTTTTTTTTTTTTGTCTCATGTCACACATTTCTTTTTCTTTTTCTAATTGCAGTTGTGTAGTCATTCGAGTTGTACTGAGTCATTGTCCCGTCTTTTCAACATCACCCTCCTAACCAAAGCAAGTACTGTGCACTACACAGCATTTTCAAAACCTGAAAAAGGCCAAATTAAGAACCCATATCAAAGAATGCACTTTACAGGCCTTCTACTCCAAAGCTATTCATCATCTTAAGCTACAAGGTGCCCCCCCCCCCCCCTTTTTTTATTAATCTAATATGGGGGAGTCTCAGGGACATGATAAAGGGCTACAGTGTGTCTTGAGGATAACAACTCTTGTTCAGCCAACTTCCTGAAAAGTGAAACAATTTGAAAAGCATTGTATTAGGAAGTTAAAATGTTCACTCATCAGGAACAAGTACTCTTGTTTCCAAACTGGTTTTCTCTTTCTTTCTGTGTGTGTGTGTGTGTGTGTGTGTGAAATCTAGTTTGTATGATCTGTAGTGGTTGGCTAACAGAATCTCACCTTAATCTGTTTTTTTTTTTTTTTTTTTTTTTTTTTGTGAAACGAAAAGAAACATGCTTTTTGTTTTGTGTGCTTTTTATCTTGTCCAGATGTGCTTCACATAGATAAGGTCTGGTGTGATGAGGCTTGGCTCATTTCCTTTTTGAAGTCTGTGTAAAGTGTGTTTCTTGGAAAGGGAGTGTTAAAATGGGAAAACATGCTTTTTGTGTTTTTGAATTCATATTCTGTTCTTTTTATTTTCTTTGTCCCCTGTCAGCTGTAATTCCATATTCCCCAGTGTTACCCTTTATTCAACAGACAAAGGTGTTGGAGCTTTTGTAACTCCGCTCTGAATGCATCTGTAACCGTGTGTGCCGGGGCGGTCCATTGGATTTGGACGTGCTTGTCTAAAGTACAAGTCTTAATGATGATCGAGGCCTTTTTGAAGCCCTTTTGCAATGTTGCAAGAAGAGTTGTGGATTTCAGCAGAATTTGTTTACGTTTTCTGTGATTTATTTGTCTTGTTTGTCCGTTAGGATGCTAATGATTGTGAGTTTAAAAAAAAAAAAAGTGAAAAATGGAAGTCGCACTATTATTTTGAAGTCATTATGTCTGCTCTCTGATGTCGGCATGGTGATTTGATGTAAATTTATTGTGCCATTTTGTTTCTCAGCACTTTTACCTCACTATAATTTTCCTTTGGATGGAATTGAGAATAAGGAAAATGTGTATCAAGGGGAAAAATAAAGTATTGAAAGCCCATTCTTTTTCAAGTTCTTTTCTTTGAAAATAAAAATCCAGTGGATATTTTCAATAAAATTGTGTATTCATTTCCTATAATAAAAATATTTATTAATTTTGTTAAACTTCAAGTTTTAGTCATGACTGTTACAGTAGATTTGCTATTTGAGATGGAACACTTTATTCTTTCTTCTAATGGAGACTGATAGTTTAAGTGTTTGAATGATCCGGGTTCACTGAGGTGTTTATTCCCAAGGGTTCTCTGGCCCCTGTGGTGTTCGTCTCTGCTGCATTGCTCCACTGCCCTTAAAAGCACAAGTATGAATCAGCAGTCTCTGCCGCGGGCTCGAGCTGTTCTCTGTGCCTGATACAGATAGTCCTGCTCTATATCCATCACATGGGCTAAAATTTCGAATCTTTTATTAGTCCTTACTTGTACATGCATGCAATTTTATATGTGTGTGTGTGTGTGTGTGTGTGTGTATATATATATATATATATATATATATATATATATGGGCTAAATGACACTTTGAAAATATTAAATGCCTCTTTATGTACCATTTATCCTGAAATTGTATTAGGGTTCGCAAGGCACTGATCATATAATGCAGCACAAGAGATCTGAGCTTTAAAACCTCGGTCTAGCTGTGAAGGGAAATTCCCTGAACGGTTTCTGCTTGCCGATAGTGTTACGGATCAACATACTCACTATTAGATGCATCAAACTTCCTTGTTAGTGTTCAATATTTATAGTGTTGGATATTTAATTAGGACATGACATTTTTTTATTAAAATGAATTGAAATGTCTATATATCTAATACATGTGCCTTTTAATGTGTTCTTTAATTTTTATAAGGTTTTGAATTAAATTAAATATGTGTATGAACTTATTTTTATTGTCATTATTATTAGTACTTAGGTTATTTATTTATTTTAAGCTTCAAGGGAGAATCTTGATTGTGTTGCCTGTTAGAAAAAAAACTGAATAGTGGAATTCGGTGCATTACATTTCCATAGTTACGCTTAATTGTGCGCATTGACAAAATGTTGTGGGAGGAATTTTTACCGTTCACTTGGTAACATCTGGAACTCTCCCATATTCCATGTGCTCAAATGAAAGGTAAAGACCTGCAGGTGTGTGCGGCTGATAATCGAAGGCTCAGGACAGTGAGTGCGTTCACTTCACACAAGTCACTGGAGGCCACTGCCAGAACAATACTGAGTGAATATGGCTGGCCAACAATGACTGATTTCTGGAACAGTGCTGATAGAAACATTTAGAGGCAAACAATGAAAGCACAGAACACAGCACAATCTTTATCTAGAGAATCCCCTCTCTCCATTCTCTTCAGTACTATCATTTATAAGAGACATATGGCTGAGAGAAAGTTCCCTGTTTGAAATAAGGCTCATTAGATTGCACAGCGTTTTTGTTTTGTATAAAACATGCCAGGTTTCTGTGCGCACAGAGGTTATGCTGAGGAGAGCATATGTTTCTTCAGAATATTTATGCCTGTTGTCAGATACACTTTTAATTAGTCTTAAATTTTATTTCAGTGAACCCATACGAGACTGTAAAAGAAATGAACACTGAGTCTTTATTCCCACAAAACTATCAATCAAGCTGCTGAGTTGTTTTCAGGACTTAGGAGATAGCAATTCTGTAATTATGGAACGAAGAAAATGTCTGTTTCCCAGGTTATAAATCGTATGTAGGCTAGTTAATACATAATGTATGTAATGGTCACCGCTACTGGATCAGGAGCAGTCAAAAGCAAAGATAAACACATTTGTTTGACATCCTTTTTGTGATGATATGTGGAGCAGTACACAGAGAGAATATTCCCATGGCGTTCTTTGTGAAGCTGGAGAGGTTCAGCGTGATGCTCATGTTGTGCTACATAAGCAGAAGCTGCAAGTGGCAAACTTCTCAATCCTCTGAGAAATCGAGCAGCTTAAGCAAACTGTCTTTCCTGGCCAGGAAATGGGCAGGCTGCTCAAACACTGCCTGCATCAACATCTTTCAAGAGGTGCCATTTATAGGAGCTCAAGGTCCTGAGAAACAGGTGAGAGATGAAGGGAGGGATGCCAGATGTTCTTGTGGCTGAAACAGAGAGAATGAGAAACGTAGGGTGGGGTAAGGGGGAGTAAACTCTACCGAAGCTGGGTATTTTTTGACCTTGTCTGTAGCATTTCTCAGAAACAATCTTATTACTCCTCCCTAAGTTCCTTTGCACCTCCCCCTGGTTTGACAGTACTCAGAAACCTGTAAGCCGCAACCCCCAAGCTCCCCACACGCTTTTACGCTGAGTCACAAACTCCATATGATAGTCTTCAGGAAGATGTGTGGTCTCGAAGATGTGACTGTACATGCTTATGTTACTGACAGCAGTGTGGCATGATAGTAAAAATCTTTAATAAAAAATACTTAATCCTATTGTATATTACAGGAGAGACCAGGGTCACAAAGAGTAATTTTGTAAATTCAATTTTTTTAATTCATTACAAACTATATATAATATTAAATGCTATTGGTTTGTAACGTTTACATTTTTGCTGCTTAATTATTCTTAATAATCATTAATGCTTTTGTTTCATCTTTTATTTCTTAATTTGTGTGTGTATAGCCTATATACAAACATACATAGGTGCAAGGTGATCAAGATAAACTGTCACAAAGAACTAGACACTAAACAGCCATATATAGACACACACACACACACACACACACATATATACACACATTTATTGCTAAAAAAAGTATTTAATTCGCTGTTAGATGTCTAGTTCATTGTGACAACTTACCTTGTTGCATGGTCAGTATGCTTTTTTTTTTTTTTCTTGGCAATAACAGTGGGACAATTCTGTGTAAACTGATGTTCAAAAATAAACTTAAAAATAAATATTGTCCGGAGTAAAAGTGTGACTGCTAACTCTGGTCTCTCCTATATGACATTTTATTACCTTGCATAATTTTTGCAATAAAAAAAATATATATTTTTGTTTTCACGAAATTGTCATAAAATGAGTGAAAATATAAAAACAGAGAATATTGAATGCAAGCAGTAAAAAAGTAAGAAAAGATGCTAAATGTTTCATTTGCAGTGACATTTGAACCATAAGTGAACTAATAAAATACTCTAATGTTACTATTTCTGCATGCAGCCATGTCTCAGTCTTCTGAACAATATGCAATAAGATACGGCCCGGATCTAGTTTCTAAACTTAAAACCTAATTTCATTTTTCTAATTTGATTTATATCCATGAACTCGTCCCCGTTTCTGAAGGCACGGAAAGAAAAAAACCCTCCAAGGTTTGGAAATTAGTTTTCTTTTATTTTTTATTTTTTATTTGCTTCGCTTTTGTGAAGTTACAGCGTTAGATTCCGTATAAATGTCAGTCAGTAAAAATGACTTACTGTTTGCTCATGTCATCACTTTCATGAAGATTCCTCATCTTGCTCTCGCATTTCAAATAAACATCTTCGCACCAAACCATTTCGTGCGTGAACGATATCGTTTCCCAGAAACATTTACAGGCAGAATTTTACAACAAATGGATCCGTGTAGATACACATTGTAATATTTTATTATGAATCAACAACACAGAGATGTAGTAAGTGTGCTGCTGCCCCCCACTGAGCAGTGAGATCCACAGCAGCACAGTGACCCGCTCCTGGCCTCCGACTGCGCCAGTAACAGACAGTAAGCAGATGCTCTTCAGTTCCAGCGCTGTCTATGTTCATTCTCCCAATTAATCATCCTGCTCCCTGTAGTGCCAATTAGTCTGTTTTATTTCATACTGCTTAAACCGGATCGCTTCAGTAGGCCATATTTCTCTCTAGATCACAGTCAGTGCGATAATAAAGTCATATGTAGACAAACATTGCGATAAAGAACCATGATATAATAATTTCTAACCGTGAAGATTCTATCTTTCATACTCACCCTCGTGTCTATTCTGCAGAACATGAAAGATAATCTTTCACATACAAACTGTTTTGGTTCCCATTGGGTGCTGAAACTGTGTGGATATCAACATTCTTCAAAATATCTTCTTGTGTTCTTCAAATGAAAGAAAGTCATCCAGGTGTGGAACAACATGAAGGTAAGGAAAGTAAGTTTCGTTTTCGGGTGAACTATTCCTTTAATATTTTCTGTGCACGAATGATGTCCAAACTAACTAATGATCGGAAAACACTTGGAAGTGAGAGTGAATGCAGTTCAATTGCATGACTATATGCATGTATAGGGTAATTAATGCATTTGATTAAATGGTGACTGATGTAAGGAAGGTTATTTAAGGACAGCTCATGTAAGCCTACAAGACCAGCCAGTGATGATTAGACACATTGTCATATCTCCATTTCCCAGACACCCCTGCTGATTTCTGATGGTGTTGTCATACTGGCTCTGATTCACAGTGTAATGCCGAAGCAACCTTATCCAGGTGTTTCAGTTCAGAGGAGCTCTTCTGACCTCTCAGACATGGTGAGAGCTCTGCTGAAGACGGATTCATTTTCCTCACCACATGCGCTGCCTCAGAGACACTGGGCTGACTGCTGCCCTATCAGCGCTGCTTAAAAGATTAAAAACAAACAGCATGACAGAAATATATCATGTGCTGTTGAACCAGTCCGACTGAGAATATATGGATGGACATGAAACAGGCGGTCCACTCGATTCAATGGAGTTTTAAGATTGGGGAAGGAATTGCTGCAGCTATATGGAAAAGTTGAAGAGATATTTTACACAGACTCGAGGCTGTAAGTGACTTGAAGTGTGAGAATTTGTATGGATTTGGTACCGATCCTGTAGTGCTGTAAGACAAGTTTTTTTTTTTCTTCAAAACAAAAAATATGATTATTAAAAGAGTGACATCTGTCTACTGCAATAAAATATGATAGCAAATATTACAGAGATACTGGTTGCTTCACATTCAACAACCATTTTTAATTTATGTTGTGATTAAAACACACACACACACACAGCATAAATGGTCACTATACTATACTGAGGATTATTCTTCCTCCATAAAAATTGTCTTCATATTTAGATCTGTTTCATGAGTAAAGACAAAGAACAAACAGATTTTCTGCAAAACCACCACAGATGCTCGACCCTCAAAAACAAGTTTGCATTCCATGTAAGTATTAAATTCATTGCTTTAAAACAAATTAAAGATACCATAATAAGACAAAAAGAGCTTTAAAAAAAATGGTTTTCAGTTTTAAATATCTTATCAACCTTATATTTCAACGTGGAAGCCATTTTCTCACTTCTGGTTTATTAGCCACTGTGGGGAAAACGCGAAAAATAATAACAATTGGTTTGCACAACAAACCAATGTGTTCATAATAAAGATAATACATTTAAAATAACATGGTAAGATACAACAGCTGTACAGTGAAAAATAGCTGGAAGCGGACGAGACCGGAAGTTTGGCATGTAAAATGTACAAATGGCTCTTACAGGAAAAATAATGTGGATAGAAACCTTTGGTGAGTGGTTTTATAAAAGTACAGCTAAACTCGGTTATTTGATTTTGATTAAACTATTTACTTGCATAAATCGTAAGTACTGGCACAATTTCATATAAAAATAAAACTAACTCATGAAATAGAATGTAATAACAGCTTCAAATCTAGTATCTTAAAGAAAAAACACTTTACAAAATAAAAGGCTTGCTTTCATTCGAAACCCATTTCAAAAGGCTTCGAACTGAAAACACACTGATTGTATGTATTAAACAAAATAATTCAATAAAGACACCCAAACACAAATTAAAGATAACATCAAATGTTCACATTCTGTTTATTCAAATATTACGTTCTTCATCATCATAATTCATAATTCATACGTCATACTTCATTTAAATGGTACGAAATTTAACAATAATCAATGCACAGCTACACTAAGGGCTGAAAAAACTGAATGAATAATAGACAGCGTCTGCAGTAACTACAATCATCTATTTACAGTGCTTCACTCCGAGATCAGCTCTCTGTTTGGGACATTCCTTCGGCCATGCTTGTAAATCTGCTTCAAATGAAACACAAACTGGCACACTGCAAGATTTTAGTCTACCTCAGATCGAGCTTCAAGAACCATATTGTACTGTATTGAAAGGAACAGAGGAAAATACTATTATTAAAAGGCTAATAGAAAGCTCAACAGGCCAACCTGATTTTAGAGCTGCACAAAGCAATCTTCCCTCACACACACACACACACACACGAGGAAAAGTTGCTTCCTGTCAAACCTAAGAAACTGTAGTGATAGTTGTTTGGCACCTGAGATAAAGCTGTAAAAGTGCTTGTGGTGAGAAAAAAAAAAGAGAGCATCAAGATAAAAAAGTAAAGCGCTACTCCTTATAGTGACTTTGCAGACACAGAATGACATGAAACAACAAAACAGCTTAGACAGCAAAATATGAGGCTTTCGGATGACTGGATGGCCAAGGACTTAAGAAATTAAAACCAGAATGGTTTCGGCTATTTCCAGCCATTATTCACGCAGACACTGGTACATGTGTTTCACATTCAGTCTCTTCATCTACACCACACACGCATACCTTGCTCCAAAACAGCTTGGGTCAGGCAGGCGGTTCCTTCAGTGACATCTGGGTTTGGTACAGGTCTGTGGCACGTTCAGCAGGTTTAAGCAGGATGTGTTTATACAGCATTATTGATTGACACTCTCTCGCTGTCACAGAAAAAACTTGCCAGTCAGGAATGGCAAAGATGAGAGATCAGAGTCGGGTCATCGGGGTTGAGTTTCAGCCCGGTGAGAAGAAGCAGGTTCTTTCCTCGCTTCTGGGTTTATCTGACAGCATCACAGGCCTGAGGACTGAGCCGTGTAATAGGGGCTGTTAACCTGGAAGAGCAGAGATGATATTCAGAAGTACAGTCGAATGGTAGTAAAGGTTACATTTGTTCACAGACTGGCCGAGGCGCACCAACTCGCTGTAAAACGCAGAAGGCAAATTGACAAGAGGCCCATGTCACCACAACATAAGCCAAGGACACACCTACATCCTAGAGAATATAAATATAAAGACAGATTTAGATCTAGCTGCACTGTACATCAACCCAAGAGGTTGTATTTACAAAAGAATACAAATATTCAGTAGGTAAATATTTAATAAAGGGTGTGGTTTCTAGGATATACTGAAGAAGTATGTGATGAATCCATTAGCCAAATGAGCGCTTATGGAAAGAGATGTGCTGGGAATTAATAAGTGTCTGCTCTATGCTAGTGTATGATGATTCACCTCCTGAAGCTGGGAGCTCAGGTCAACAGAAGTGTTACAGGCCTTCGGGTCAAATGAATGCTCAAAAGAGATTATGCTGTAAACTGTTTCAAAGAGCACAGGAAATTCATAAAAAAAAAAAAAAAAAAAGAGTTGATTTTAGCTTGAATGAAGCTCTGCGTTGGGGCTTTGTGTTTTCTTTCATTAAAGGTTCACTCAGTGTAGGGTTTCTCTCCATTTTGTACCTTTGTAATGGTGTCATTTTTCATATTATACTTTTGTATAGATTTCATATGAAATTTGAATGAATATATGAAATATGAAATTTCTTATTTTTTATTTTCGTCATGCCGGACTTTATTATCAGTGTTTAAGATACCAATTCAAATCCTATCATTAAACATTGATAGTTGGAACTGGAGTCTTGTGGTGGATTTCAGACATGTTTTGGAATGCATGGACTGCATTGCACATTTTCAATATGTCTCATTGTAGGTTATTTCTGTATGTGGTCAAATCAGGAATGAGAAAGCTCTATGTATGTAGCACTACAACAAGTCTGTTTGTGTTCCAGCTCCTGCTTTCTTCAGTCATCGTATGAAGGCCTACTGAACATATTTTAGTCTATCTACACACAAGGGACTATTTTATTGCTGTTGCCTAATTATAATCTATATGCAAACCTGATTTCCGCATGTAATACAGTTATTTACAATATTTTATAATGCAATTACAAGATTTTTGTATTTTGATTACATAATTCAAATTACATACAGTAGCGTATTACTACCCAACAACGCCTGTAATATAGAGGTGAAAGTCCAAAATAAAAAAAAATAAAAAACCTTTAGGGGCCTTTTTATGCTTTATGGAAAGTTGACTGGGTTATTTGAGGTGACTGCGGCTGGACTTTCCATGGCACTGTATCTGTTCATATGGGCAAAGAGAGAAAGCTGACTGTAATTGGCATTAAAAGCTTACACATTCTGCCATTTCCCCTCCTGCCCGTTAACTTCCTGGGTAATCAAAGAATGACAGGAAATACTTAAGCAAGAGAGTCCAGGAGTGAATCCAAGGCTAAGGCAAGTAACCAAAAACAGGAGCAAAAAATTCCAGCAAAAAATAAGGTCAGACACGTTAAAAGAAAATGGGTTCATCCATTCAAGTGACAAACACATTCATTCATAAGAGGACTATGAATATTCCCCAAAGACAATAATCTCTACAAAGTCTCCAATGCCTCAGTTTCCAGTACTAATAAAAACCACAAGAGTCCAAATGAGTCGTCAAGTAAAACTTTAAAGATTTGTGGAATATTCCCTGTTGGTGTACATATCTAAGGGATGAGTTTGATTAACGATGCAAATATGTTTCTGTAAAAACCCACCGTGAAGACGACCATCTAATCTAAAGTTTGATTTCTGACATTTAAGGCTGGAATACACTACACTATTTTAGCCTAGACTTTCCGCCGTTTTACTGTGGTGTGAACTTGATGCTAGAGTCAGTCTGCAGATTTGAGATGATAGATGTCATAGAACATCGTGCAGTGTATGATGGTGTATGATTATTTTAGCTTCAGATTACGATCCTCCAGTCGGGGGATAACAAACAAGCTTAATATCGGAGCATATTTTACAACATAATGTTTGTCTTAGATTTTCTAGCAACAGTGAGCACATATCCATGTGAGTTTGTTGTGATCGGAACAACTTTAAAGTCTGGTAGTGTATGATCCTCAGTCGTTTAGTGTATAATGGCAGGTTTTCATCTGCGACGATTACAAATGAGGCGAGTATGATGTGAAGTGTTTTGAAATCTGTTCAAATTTTAAAAGCGATGTAGTGTGTTCTAGCCTTTACTTACACAAGGAAGAGCGCAGGGATATACACAAAAATCAGACATACCTTTTAAAGCTTACCTTTTTCACTTGCTTTTTTGTTATTGCAGTTAATTAAAACCAACTAGTACATTTTAAACGACCTTCTTATTTATACTCGAGTATATTTTTAGACTGCTACTTGTACTTAAGTAAAAGTTTCATTAATATAATGGTACTTTTACTTGAGTAGAATATTTTAGTACTCTTTCCACCTCTGGTATTTTTCATACTAAAGTAAAAGTACAAAATGTTTTTCATGCAAATTAAATAAAAGCACAGCCTGCAGGGAAATTTATTTATTTATAGTCTGTGTCTGCATTCTTGCTCAGCAAACACATAAATAGGGCGCCATGCACCTGGCACGAGAAAGACCATCCATTTAACGCATTAGTGGCATGATCGATTCTTCATAGCTACATCACCTTTGTGCCTTCCCTCCCACTTCAATTTACTTTAATCCAGTGCCCTTTAAACCCAGGAACAAAACAGAAGTAAAAAAAACTACATCTAAAATATAGAAAGGAAAAAAAACTTATATGACCATACAGTGAAGAACATAATTACATTTTTCAGAAGGCACCTCTACTCTTAGGGTCACATAGATTAGTGTGTAATGATCTGTGTGCGGAATCTGAAATAAATCGAGTTAAAGATTACAGAAGTGAGTAGGTGGTTCTTTGCTGTCTTAGAGGCATTAAAGGGGCCATGAACTGAGAAATCTAAATTCCCGGGCTTTTGTTCACTTTATTTTTACCACAGATTATTTTACAAACAAAGCACAGTTCGAAGTGGGATTTTCAGAAAGAGTCAAATTAAAAGACTATAATGTACCGACTATATTGGTTCTGACAGTAACGGATTAAATAAAATATGTTCTGATGTTTATTCATGTTCATTTCAAGTAAATATGAAAAGACGATTGGTTCACGTCTGCCGCTTGAATGGAGGCACTACAGTGATCTGTCATGACACAAAGAGCCACAAAATGGTATTTATTTTTTGAATTTCTTAAAAAAAAAAATAACAACAACATTTTTTGAAAGCTACGACTTTTCATACCAGAAGTAACCTGCTCTGTCTTGTCGGCGTGTTGTTAGTTTCCTCTTTGCTCCGGAACACACCTTAAGATATTTTTGATCAAATCCAAGAGCTTTCTGAAACTGCATAGACAGAAATGCAACTACCACTTTAAAGGCACTTAAACGTAATAAGGACATGGTTAAAATAGTCCATATGACACCAGTGGTTCAACCATAATGTTATGAAGCTATGAGAATAATTTTTTTGGACAAAGAAAACAAATGATTTAATGTTTCAGTATTGGACGCACGTTTACGACAGTACCACGGTGCATGCATGTGGTGCTGCTGATGTAAGAGCTGGCGTTCTGACATTCTGACACGCATGTGCTGCGCCTTGTTTACAAGCAAAGGAATGAACACACATGTGTCATGGTACTCTTGTGAATGTGCCTCTAAGTTTGACACGGAACTTTCTTTGTGCATAAAGTCTTCTTTTAGCTTCATAAAATTTGGTTTGAACCACTGATGTCACATGGACTATTTTAATGATGTCCTTACTACCTTTGTGGGCTTTTGTGTATGCAGGGTCAGAAAGCTCTTGGATTTGATCAAAATATCTTAATTTGTGTTCCAAAGATGAATGATCTGATGGGTTTGGAATGAGGGTGGGTAATTAATAAAATAATTTTAATTTTTGAGAGAACTATCAATTTAAGATTAGCATTTACATTACATATGAGATGTGATCATGTGCATTTCTGAATCAGACCACAAAACATTTCACACTCACTTGCAATCAGATCATCCAAGAAAAATGTGGACACCAAATCACAACAAGAACGATGCCCACATGGTGGTAGCTCAATTCCATGCATAGTAGGACTTGAACCTAAATTTACTGGTTCCCATCCTGTCTCTTTAACTGAGGGGTAACACTGTGTAAATTAAGCGGTGTAGATGAATGCCATGTGTATGTGCATGCTGTGAGAACAGTGTAAAACTAAGAGCTCAGCAATGACAGGATGAAAATCAACTAAATGAGTGCAGCCCAGATGGGACCAATCAATGCATGGATATGCTCTGCTTTTAGCTGTGACAAATCTGTTTATTAGGATCTGAGCAGTTTGCTTGGATTCAACAGTATAACAAAGCTAACGCATAATATTCAATCGAAAGCAATGTTCTCCATGTCGAAGGAAAAACATGTTAAATGACAAGATTATAATAGTAATATGAGATTCTGCAATGCCAGACGACTACAACTATAATTTTCTCATTTTCTCTTTTCATATTCCAGAGCAACTCACTGTTTTTTTAATCTATAGGTTTCCTTAAATATATCATCATATCCCACATAAGTAGCTGAAGAGTAATCTTGAGAAATAAAATGTGATGTGCTCCTTTGAGACGGAGCAAGCGGCAGCACGGCACGCAGACGGCTTAGTTTCTCACGGCTGAGGCCGCTTTCAGTCTGAAGGGAAAGACTTTCCTCCACCCATACTTTGGGTCAACAGTTAAAAATAAGTCTCTAAGCATCTCTTTTCCACAACCCAAATGCAATCCATTTCAAAACAAAAAAGGACCTCATTAAGGCCTGAAAAAGTGAATATTTTTATAAACCAGCTTCACCAAAAATAAAACTGTGCTAAAGGCTGCATTTAAAGAACAGGTCATACAGGGAAACTAGTTTAAAGAATTTGCGTATAATTGCTTCTAAAATTGGTCACTAGCTGAACATTTCAATTACCTTAAGCACAGAGAATTTTTTTTTTGCATGTTTGATCTTAACTTGTTTAAAAACATGACACTTTAACTAAACGTTTAGGTCATTACAGATAGTGTCTGATTATTGTATTTGTATTATTATTTGTCCTTTTTTTATGTAGTAGTACTGTATACAAAAACGGTTTGGTCTATAATCTGCAAAGAAGTAACCACGAATTTATATGTAGTTGTAAATAATAATTTATAGAAAAAAAAGCTTGAAATGCAAAAGCAGACAGTACAAACAGAAATAAAGGTGGCTTCATGTGTATTATCAAACGGAAATGACAGTGACACTATCTTTAGCCATCTGAAAACCCGAAGATGTAACATGGTCCCTGGATGAGGTGCCGCTGTTGACGTGTGATTGTGTTATAGAGAGCTATCTGGTTCTCTGTAAAAGTTATCTGAAGACTTAAACGCAGTTCATCAAAAGTTAAAGGAATAGTTGACCTCAAAAGTACATTTAATTTTACCACCTTTATGTTCTTTCAAGATATTATGACTTAATCTTCAGTTAAACAGAAGATTTTTCATGTTTTAAGTCAAACAAGTTTCATAAACCAGATGAAATGATTATTTGAAACATTCTTCAACTCTCCCTTTGGTGTTCCAGAGAAAAAAAAATCATAATGGCTTTAAAGAACATAAAAGGTGAATAAATGTTGAATTTAATACAGATTAAATACTGAAAGGTCAAGGTTATTAAAGGTCACGTTACATACACACCTCTTTTTCTTAGTGTAACATCCTTTATCCTCAAGGGACAATTGTATTATTGTGGTAAAGCACTGAATACTCACCCGTGTGTCATACTCCAGGACGAAAGGAGGGATGTCAATCTGCTCAGGAAGGATGCAGGTGAAGAGCTGCTGTAGGTTCTCTATGTGATGGACCTTCTCTTTAAGGCCTGATACACTGAACGTTGTGAAGAACCAAGTAGAGACCTGACAGGAATCACAAACAAAACCATTTGATTGACCGAGATGCTACTTTCCATGAAAACGGTACAAGAATAGTTGCTGAAACACAATATAATTGTTTTTCGTGTTTAAAAAATGGTAACAAATAATAGCTGTGCTTAATATACAGAAAAGGCTAATTGTCAAACTTATATGAGCGGTATATACATGGGTTTGGGACACATCTGAAAATGAAGGCAGATAACCATGTATATAAAACATATTTAAAATTCTTTATTCACTGATTAGTTGAAAAATAGAAAGTGCAGAGAAGAAAAACAATTGTTCAAAATCGAAATCTTTTGTGATATAAGTATCACTCATAATCATTTGTTCACCTTCATTATAAATGAACTCAAATGTAACTCTACAGGAAAACAGCATAGACTTACACCGTTTTAAGGTCAATTTAATAAATAACAGATAGCTGCAAAATTGGTGAAGTTGTAACTGAATTAAATGTTTTGTTGCTAAAGGCAAACTCTTAGCCCCCAAAGCTGTTTGCTCGAATCATTTTGAGCATTTATCCCAATGACTCAGCCCTAATGCTTGAACACGTTTCACACCTGGGATTGTTACGATGCTTGAGAATTCTCTGACTGAAATGGACGCATTTTAAAACGAACAATTATCTGACACTTAATTGCCGGGGTTCCTCTACATTTGAAGTGCACAAAGCATAATTGTTGAATAATTTCACAAATGAAAGCAAAGCCTGGCAGAGGCAACGCGCTCTCATAAGCACTTCAATTACCTGAATAGGTTCTGTGGAACACTTAGTGCGGACACATCATGAATCTCAATGCGGTCTCAGAGAGGCTTTTCCACATATTCAGTTACACAGACTCATACACAGTCTTTCTTAGTCAATGTGGAACATGTGGAGCTGACCGCTGTGAATCAGACCATAGGCCCGTACAAACTCGGAAAGAAAAGCTCAAAAGGAGATGAACATCTAGTGTTGCCTTTAATGGACTTACATCGGAGTTGATGAACTGATTACGTTTACCTTGGAGCGGAACGTCGGGTGAACGAAGTAGAAAGCCCTCAGGTTTTTCTTGAACCTGAAAACACAGAAGGAAAACCTTTGCGAGAAATGGTTTTTGAAACATTATCAACATATCCAACCAATTACTTATTACACAAATAGTGAATTCCTCTGGTGCAGCTGGCTTTGAAAGGATTATTGCCTTGACAAAAACAATAAATCCATTAGAAAGGGAGCTAAAGCACATTTTTTAAGAACGAGCAAAAGTCCAAAGAGGCAGCCACGTCCAAGCCACACGCTGTTGTCCAAAACACACAGATGGATAGAGATCTGGACAGCCAGGATTGGAGGGGTGTTCGTGAAGCACAAGAGACGTGTCTGTCAACCTTTCCCCTTTCCCACGATGGACTTGGACCGTCCTGTGCAAACCCATGAGCAAGGGGTCACAGGGAGTGATAGCATCACTGGCTAACTCTGCTGTAAACACGGCTGGGATTGCTGACCGGACCATTACAGAACCTCATCACTCTTGCTGAGGATTATGTCTGTAAAACGCTTTCTTATATAATAATACACAACGTAATATTAAATAATACAATGATGATATGCTGTGCTCTGCTGATACCTCATAATAAATGACACGAGTCAAACTGGCCTGGCCCTCAAGGTTATGAGTCACGCCGATCTCCACGATGCACGGAAAGTGTGAGGGACTGGAGCTGGAGAGTGTTTCTGCTTTTTATTTCAAGACTGTGGTTTCCTCTGCCTGCATGCTGAGAGCGTCCCCTGAAGAAATGACAAACGCCTGACCTCACTATCACTTCCCCCGGTTTTGACTTTCGAACAAAGACTCAAACTCTTCTGCTAAGCCAGGGAAAATAGCAATCATGAGGACTGATCGATTAAAAGAACAATATTTTGCTTAACACGCAATTACAATGTCATTCCAAGGAGCCATATCTATGTAAGTGTTTGTAACCTCTGGTGGTGGTTGTTTGCTGTTTTTCTTAATTGGTTGGGTGAGAGGAGAACATCGAGACTTCAGATTTAACAAGGCGTCAAAGCAGTTGCGATCGCTTCTCAATGTTTTAACCGTGATAAGCCTCTTCAAAATTTCCCAAAGCGGTCTGAGAAAAAGCTAAATTATTTCACTTTCCTTAGAAGAATCAATCAGCTCAGACACATTTGAGCACCGATTTCGAGCGATACTCTAGAGAACCACCAGGTAAAACTGAGGAAATATGACTCAGTTACTTTGAACGGTGCTTTCCGAGCTTGTCATAACCTACAAAAGGGTCGAGCTTCTGTGTATAAATCTTCTTGAAATTCGAAGAACAGGAAGCCCAAGACACAGACATTCCCTTATGATTTTACAGCATATGTGGTGTGTTTGGGTTTGAGGAGACAGTGCTGTTTGGCACAAGAAGCTCATAAAACGAAGAGTCACCAAGCCAGCTTTTATATGAAACTGTGATTAGCTTTTCCATGAGAGTCTGAGTTATGGTTTTAAAGAAGACCTCCGCCAAGAACTGGGTCAAGCCATCTCAAAAACATTGTAAGGTCTTAGAGAGCGTTGTAGTATCTCTGTAATGGAACAGAAATAGCTCTTACTTGGCATCCACAATATCATAAAGCTTCTTGAGGAAGTCGGTGTCCAGGTGGTTGTGTTCACCGGTGAGTGTGTGGAAATACACCATCACATACTCCTTCACCGTGATATGGTCCATCACGTGGATGAAATACAGCAACGCCTAACACACAAACACATTTTCTTAGTTAACTAAATAGGCATATTCCATAGTCTTTGATTGTTTTCATATTCATATTAACTTAACACTAAAACCAAATTCTAAAAGTAACTCTAACATTGTGTGTGTGTTTTTAACAAGTGAGGATATACTCAAGAGGACATTTTGTCAGTTTTAATTTAATTGCATTTTAATTTCTTTGCACAATCTTGTCTTCCACGTATGGTTAAGTAGGGTTGGTACACAATATTACAAAGTAATAGTTCACACAAAAATGAAAATTCGGTCATTACATACTCACCTACATGACATTTCAAATTCTCTCTTGTGCTCCATAGAGGGAAGAAAGCCACACAGGTTTGACATGGGTGTGAGTAATCGATGACAGCGTTTTTAGTTTTGAGTGAACTAGTCCATTAAATAGACATTTTCTAAACAGTGTGGTCTAATTTTTCACACTTGAAGTGTAGTAAATATTTAACAATTCAATCTTTTAAAAAGAAAAAGATGTCAAATCAAGTTTCTGATTCAAATGCAAATTCAAAAAAAAAAAAATTTCAGATATAACTATCAATCTAAATGGAAATCTAGAGAACAAAATTCTTAAAAAATGTAGGTTAACCTAAATTTAACCATTAAGTTAATCTTAAGTTAACCTATGTTTTCGGTTAGGCAGCATTTAGTGCTAAAGCTGACAAAATGTATGTAACATTTGGTGCAAAATAAGATATGCTCAATACAGGACAAACGGAAGTATGAACATTTTCTCATTTACCTTCTCCATATCAATAAGTGTAACTGGAATATTCCTGCCAACAACAACCATGACCGTCCTACCACACAAATCAACACCTGAAAATGAGAAGAAGAAAAAAAGCTCTGGGATATTATTGAAGAAGGTTTCCTCACACACACACACATTGCTGACAACATTCTCACATGCAGCATATCTCCAGAAACACGTTAGACATTTCAGCCTCACCCTGTTTAATGAACTCATTCTGCAGAAATGAGATGTGAATAGATATTAAAATAAATGTTTTGCAATATATTACAAGAAACATCTGGATGTGCATAGGCAGATGTTTTCATATAGTCCATCATCACGTGGCAAAGCGAACATACATGATGAGGTGCACAGCTGGAGAAAGTCTGCCCCCCTTAGGACAAGTGAGTTATTGTGATTCAGACACTTGGCTTTTTGAAAAGTACTGTTCTGTGGCTTTCTGAAATAGGATTAAAAGTAGAAATTCAAGATTAAATTTAGCAGGACTAATAGCTTCTGGCAAACCTAATGTGTACAGTCTGTGGTAAAATGTCATGAGGTTTTGAACTCAGTAGGTCAGCCTGGACAGTATCTGAGCTAAGAAACAACAAAAAAAAAAAGATGATGATAAATACTTAACAACACCGAAACCGTTACTTTGGTGGTTATTTTTTGTCCTGAAATTGTGAAACGAGAGAAATGGATTACAGAACCCCCTGATGTTGAGCTCAATGAGGCAGAACAAAGGTTTCCTGCCCAGAGAGCAAACACACAGATGGAAAGAACACAAAGTCCACATGTGCATAAAGATATACAGAGAGACAGCAACACAAAGAGAACGAGTGAACATGTGCTGGAGAACATGTGCGAGATAAAAGAGGCAAACATCAGACCATATCATAACTGCTACGATAAAGGCGACATACATGAACTAGGGCTGCAAACCAATTTAATACTTGAATAAAAACAATTGATATGCCAATGAATTAAATTATGCATGAGTTTCATTTTAAGACTGTTAAAAGTAGTTTAACTTGATTAAATAAGTTTAATAAATGTTATAAAGTATTATGTTAAATGTACAGCCTTACAATTAAAACATTTGAAAAACAATGAATTTACATAAAACAATTATGATACATAAACACCCATAGAGATAAAGACTGACCGGTCTGATATAGTGCCTTCAATGCTGCTATGTCTGAAAGGTCCTCTGCTCGAGCTCTGCAAAGCCAGCGGTTATAGCTGTGGAGAAAGACAACAGAACTAAGACTTCACATCGAAGCAATTTGCAGTGATGTAAAGAATTTGACATGAAACAGATCTCTTTGAAAACACACAAACCTACATGCAAACAAACAAACTCAGAGTACACAATTGTAGAGTATATTAAACAAATCTGCACCCAGTGATGACAATGAATTAGATCATGGCCAAAAGATGCTATTGGTTATGCTAAGTTTCCAGTGTCTCAAACATTTGCCATGAAAACTAAGGTTTCACCAAAGCACTGAAAAATTGTGGTGACTCATAAAAAAGAAAATAAAAAAAGATATTGAAAACAGGAATGTTATGAAACTTCTTACTAGGGTGGGCAGTATAACCAATCTTATATTTGAGCAATTCATGCAAAGTTTTATATCAGTCAATGTATTGAATACAAATTAAATGGTATATTATCTCTTTATATATTATACATGTTACATATCATATAGACATAGACACACACACACACACACACACACACACACACACACACACGCGCGCATATACACATATACATATTCACATATACGTATATATATATATATATATATATATATATATATATATATATATATATATATATATATATACACACACACACACACACACACATATATATGTATGTGTGTATATATATGTGTATAATATATATATATATGTGTATAATATATATATATATATATATATATATATATATATATATATATATACACACATATATATTATGAATATATATATACATATATATTATATATTATGAAGAGATAAGGTACCATTCGTTTATTTTTATTGGACCAATACAAAGGAAAAAAAATGTGGTACTTGTACTGTAAAAGGGGAGAGTATGAGAAAACTACACATCTTACTTCCTTTGGTGCTGTTTCTGTTGGGCTGCTTCAGACATTTGGCCCTGAAGGATGAGTTTACGTTGCTTATCCACATCCCCTTCCATACGAGCAAACGCGTGGCTTCCTACCAGCCCCAGGTCGGACTCTAGTGACTCATCCCTGGAGTCATCTGCAGATAATTACATTAATATCACTATTTTGTATTATTATTGTGTACTAGTGCATTACACATAGTTCTAGATATTACAGGGAAAGCAAAACCAATGCGCCATAAAAATCTGCTGAAGCACAAATGCTTTTGCTGTGATAAACAGTAAAATATACTCTTGCACACTCGGAATGACCATTACTAGGTTCAGTGAGCACTACAACGTGGTACATTCCACAAGACATGAACACCCACCGTCAATCAGAGCTGGGAAAGCCAGTGGTGCGTGTGATGTACAGCCAGTCAAAGTGTAAAAATAATCCTTATCTGTTATTCTTGTTTACATGTGTATGCCAAATATCTTTGACAGGCCAACCTTAGCCATATTTGACCAGACATGAAAACACAGTCCAGTCTGAACAACAAACAAAACTTCTCATTTCCTCAGCTGAACCACATGGTCACTGGTCAGACTACGAAATATTAGGCCAGAAATAAAAGAAACACCTTTGACAGAGAGATAAAAAGACATTAACAGGTAAAAGGGGATAACTGCCAAACACTCAGGGTGAGACATCAACAAGACAATTAGACACAGATGTCTCCCGAAGGTTATCTGTTGGCCAAAATCATAACAGCATGTTGAAGCAAAGAATTAGATTTTGTTTTTGTAATGCAACATATTGTCTTTTTACAAATTTTCTCACTGAATGGAGAGCACCAATGCTTGGCTCTTTCTAGTAATGCCTTTGCCCTAAAGCTGAAATTGATTTGGATTTGAGGAGCACTTCACCACAATGTGACTTTTGTGACACAAAATTAAAAAGGAAATTGTAAACAATTAATTGCAAATATATCCATGGCACAGCAAATGAAGGAAAGAAAAAGTAAAGACTATAGAAAATGAATGGGTATTAAGGGAACCGGACAGAGAGAGAAAAACTGGACAAATCAGATTAGGGAAGTGTGTGATTTGAGGTATGCTTTGAGACCTCTACATGGCTTCATACACTAAACCATAAGAGCTGGGCTGTATTAGTAAAGGCCTAGTCACCTGCTGTCTTTAATATTACTGTAAGAATGACAGGCAGACCTGCTTCACATGATGAAATGGCAATAATGAGGGGACAAGAGTTTGAAGAGATCAGCCAGATCAGTGACAGGGTGCAGCAGAGCCAGTCCATGAACATTAAAACGTGTCCTTTAATGTCTTTCAGTATAGAAGACTGTATAGGAACAAACACTTCTGATCCTAATAAAACCCTCAGCAGGGTTTTGGCCCGTCCAAAGACAGCAATAATAAGTAATAAAACATCTGCACAATAAATCCTAATAAAACAGATGTGAGAAAGTTTAGCATCACGCTAACTTTCCATACTGCACATAATCTACTTTAATAAGGGCCCAACACCGAACCCTGTGGTATTCCACAACTAAGCATGTTAAGTAAGGTGCTTAAGCTTTTGGGTCCTGATCACACCATTAAGTTTATTTTGCTATATTAACCAGCTTACTGAACATCTCCCCCTTTTTATATGTATAATAAGGCTAATTACCTGAAAAATATCTTTATTAAATGATTATGTGTAAACGAAGAAAATGCGGAGTGCTATGACAGACACTAAACTAACATAGTTAAGTAGGCTGTCAAGGAAAAAATTAACCAGTCATTTGTCTTTTAAGAGTCTATATACAAAACATTTGACTGCAGAAGATAAGTCAAACACATGATTCAGGTTTTGTAAATCAAGTTTAAAACACTTTGGATTTTTAAAAGTTTCAAACCCAACCAGAGTTCACCTTTAACTTCATATCAGCAAGCAAATCTGGAAGCTGTTGTGCCACTTCCATATACCATATACCGAAGTAAATTTGGTAAAGCGATTGTGTTTGTTCAGATTAGAGCTTGCTGTCATTCTCAATGGCTCAAGCAAACATCTAGAAGCAAGACTGAAAAAGCAGATTATTGAATGACCTTAACTTGGGGAAAAGAATATTTGGTAGTTCAGTTGGTGACAGACCTTGGGCTGCCTTTCCATGTCCTGGATTAAAGTGTTCAAAGACAGGCAGGAAAGTGCAGTGTTTATTTACATGGGACCTGGCTTATGTGCTGTGTTTGAATTGGATCAACAGCTCTAGTTAGACTTGATCACCTTAACACAGCTGGTTCACTGTCCACATGATCTGGGTTTGAAATAATGGCAGCCAACAAATATACAAATTAAATCTCCCACTAACAAATAAATATACACATGTGCTCTGAATTCTATGGCAAGCACACAAGCCAAATATACACTCTTTCTCTTTTAGGCATTTTAACTGTTGTGGGTATGCACACACACTTGACTGTAGCTGTGTTCACAATGGGTCTTTCTGAATGCAGAAGATTCTGCTGTAGTCCAAGCTCATGTTAGACAGAGACAGAGGCGGTGTCAGCTAATCTGAATTCAAGAAACACCCACAACAGATCAAGATGAAAGGCCAGGGTGGAAGAGACGGCTCTCTATCAGTTGCATGCTGCTCATAATCATAATTTTATCACATTACTGGAAGACCATTATGTTTTCCATTCTGTAAATCAAATGCATTACTGCAGATGCTTCTCTGTAAAAAAATAAATAAAATAAAAATTCCATTACAGAGTGTAAATACATGTCTTCTAGATGAATGTTCTTCAAACGTTTTGGTAAACATTTACTCCTACTGCTTGTGTGGTAATCTTAAGAAAACTATACTACTGTTCAAAAGTTTGAGGTAAAAAATATTTTATTTTTTTATATGGTAAAATGGGATGCATTAATTTGATCAGAAGTTACAGTAAAGACCTTTATAATGTTACAAAACATTTATATTTCAAACAAATACTGTTCTTTTAAATTTTCTATTCATAGAATTCTGGAAAACAAAAAATTATCATGACTTCATTTAAAAAAAATAATTCAAACCCAGATTTTGTGAATAGTATGTCTACCTAAAAGATCTGAAATTCCGAAATGTTGAACAATTTTTTGCGCTCACCCTTTAGATTTCCAGGCTTTTCGGCAATGCGGATCTGTCTCTCCAGGACCACGGGCTCCCCCTCAGCATTGCCAATGTCAGCAGGGAGGAGAGGCAGACCAATCCTCTCCTCTTTTTTTGAACGTGGGTAATACAAAGGCATTAACTTCCTGTACACTGGCTGGAAAACAGAATAAATAAGAACAACATTTAGGGTCAATCAATCATAGATACACATTCCGGTACATGCTTAAAAAAAAAAGGATTTTGTTTTTGTTTTTTTAAATAATGCAATTTTTTAGCAAAAAAATATTAGCAAGGAATATGTGAATCTCGAATGTATAATGCTGTAGCTCACACTCAGCAAACAAATACAGTACACAACAAAGTTGGCTTTTAAATCCAAACGAGAATTTCATAAGAAAATGAAAGAGCACACAAGAGAGTCGGATGGAGCCTGTTGCATAACAGCGAAAATGAAATGCCACACACCTCCTCAACATCCGAAACAGCAAACACCACCATCTCAATGTTTTCACCATGGTTCTCCAAAAATCTACGAACAGTCCCTAGAAATAGAAATGTGGGGGAAACACATTCTAATGAGATCCCACTGAATTTCATAAAAAAGCAGTGACCTCAAATGTGATGTTTGATTTCAAAACAGAAATTACTTAATGCTATATGTGTGGCGTCCTCCAGTGGATATGCCCTTTTGACTGTGTTGACCACACAAAACCCCACAGATGCCATGGCATGTTCCCTGAGGAGAGAAACTCAATGAATAAACATTATATATGATTGAAGCAGTGCAACTTTTTTTGTTTACATTAGATAGCTGGGTTTTCCATATAGGAGTTTTGCATATATACATGCAGATGTTATCTGCATAGTCAAGCATTACATTACTGTCATCAGCACCTCCTGTTGACACACAGAGACACACACACACAGAGACACACACACACAAACAGTTGCTCCCAAACTAAAGATGAATGGCATTTATCTATAACCAATGTTGAGTTCAAATTCACAACAGCTAATGTATTCAACGATGGAATCTAAATCTCATATAATTTCCTTCCTTCCCAAAAGCACATTGGGTTTATTCTATACCAGACATCACCAGACATCCCTATGAATCCTTTTCAAGCAATGTACATAAAGGTTGGGGTTATTTTACTAAACACCTCACTGCCATGGGAACTGCTATCCTGCTTATCATGAAATATTTGATTTTGACTGTATTTGAACTTTTTAATGTCTGATATGATCTTCAAGGGTGACTAACAGATTGAAAAAACAAAGCATATTTACTTAGTCTAATCATGTCAGAATGTCCAGACAGTCTGTAAGAGCTGACATCTAAAGTTGTTGGAATGATCCGGCTTACTTGGCAAGCTGCATGACGTTTCTGTAACAGCTGTAAAGAGAACTCTCCGCAGCTGTCCGGTACTTGGCTTTATATTTGGGTCCAACTGTGTGAATGATAAAGCGTGCAGCCAAGTTGAAACCCTCTGTCATTTTTGCCTCACCGGTCCGACATCCTGGAAAAATATATGGACATCTATATCACTCCAGTGAAAGTTATGCAAAATGTGAAGGTAAATAAATGTGATAAGATCTGTTCCAAAACTGTGTAACAAACACCAACATCATTTAAAAATACTAATAGTGTAAGATCACAATTGGATACCAGTTCTCCATCTGCTATCCTGGTAGTGCCCCCTACCTTTCAGTTTGAGTAATTCATCCCTTAGTTCAGGGCCGGAGTATCTGTGGATACTGTCTGATACAGGATTCTTGTCCGTTAGTGTCTCGTTACTTGTATTGATGATTGCAGTGCAGTTTAAAAGTGCCACATCTCCATTACTGTAAAATGAGGGAATAATATAAACCAACATATCAGATACGGGACATCATATAAGCTATGAAAAAGCTGTGAGAACAAATATAGCATATAAATAACTTTTATTATTGTAAAATAAAACTGTTAAAAATGATTGGTAATTGAAATAAAACTCAAATAAAATTAAAATGTAACTATTAAATGAAAAACATGAACTTTGATTAGAAATGAGAAAAGTTGCCTTGGTTTAAGAACTAAAGTTCTTACAAACACTAACAACAAATGTCAAATGCACACAGCAAAATTGCTAAATAAAACCAAATTAATCTAAAAAAATAAAGAAAAACTAAAAATATCAATAAATAATATTAATAAACACTATAATAAATATAACAAACAATATATATAACATTAAGTGCTAAAATAGCTTTGCCATCATGCAGGTTATATTTTTTATTTTAGTTTTCAAAAGAAAACTGACAAAAAAATGTTTTTTATACATAAATATACTAATATACATATATATAAAGAGAGAGAGAGAGAGAGAGAGTTTTGCAGTTATATACATGGAAATCAGATGACTGACAGAATAAAGTCACTATGAACAAATCCCGCAAGCATAAAACTATGTGTACTAATTCATTCTATTACTTCCTGAATTTGCAGAAGGACTGGTTTTATGAATTGGGCTTCATAAAGTAGTTCCATGCAATGAACTTCTCCTTTCTTTAAAAAGAGAAACTATGAATTCAAAGAGAAAACCATCTTGATCCTTCCATAACAAAGCTACACTGGCCTGAAAGCCAAAAGGACCTTCAGCGCAGACATGTCATGTGTGATTGAGCAATGACTGGGATTTGTGTGCATGAGGGAATGACTAAGAGACCTGAAGATCATCAGAGCTGATGCAAATAACTGATGCAACAAACACACGGTGCAGTTACATAAAAATATTTGGGTCCAAATTACTAAATGATAATTACTTTTGAACTAAGCAAATCAGTAGTTCTATTTACTGACAACCCTGATGATTTAGGACCAAACACAGATTTATATGTAGTCTGTTTATTAAGCAATCTTTGTTGAAATAAGGCAGAAATGCATGGAGAAGAAGAAAACAGAATGTTTAAGAAATGTCATTGAAAATAACACTCACAATAGTACAATCTTGCTGTTGATGTCTTGTCTGAAGGGGAAAGGGGACTCTAAAGAACTGAGCAGATCGGTCAGCTGGTCATCTTCCTCCATTAAGAGGTTTTCTCCGTCCACCTCGTCCTGGACTCCCTGAGGCTGGTCCCACGTGGGGAGGTTCTGGACCTCCACAAACTGTGAACGAGCTCCCAAGGGATCCATGCTTTAGCTTCACTGGGCAATTTTGAACTGAAAAGACACAGACAAGCTTTTACACACAATAAAACATCAGTTTGACCTGGGCTATATTAGCTCATAAATGCACACATACACATATATATGTCTGCATTTGTTTACACGTGTAAAGTGGTTACAATGACAGATTTTGATGCTGAGGCCATCTAGTGGGCCCCGAACCCTATTTGAGAAACAATTTAGTAAAAGTGTAGTAAGACTCTTTTTTTTAACCTAGATTTACATGCAAGTGTTTCACACTTAACAACTCATGTTTCTAAAAACACATATGACATTATTATTAGATTTCAATACAGTGTGATGCTTTTTTCAAAATAAATTCACATAAAAGCTAAAGCCACGATGAAACAGAAGAAATGTACTCCCAAACTTTCAAAATGTGACAATAATTGTAACGGTATTCAGCAAGGCTGTCTATGCCAGCTGCAGTGTGAGAAGTGAACGGGATTGACTTTCAGACACAACAGAGAGAGAGAGGCTCTATAAGAGCAGACAGACAGGACTTCAGGAACAGATCAGATATTCAGCAGAAATGAGACGCATGTGTAAAGGTCGTCTCCCCAAATTACACTTCAACAACAACAACAAAGCCATGAGTTTCTTCAAATACATTAAAAGTTTCAACTCGAACGCAATAGGCACATACAAACAATGCAACACAATACAGTATTAAAGAGTAGAAAAAGGAAAGCAACAAGTCATACTCATTCTAAATACACAGGTTTATCATATTTATATTGATAATGCAAATTATAACCACCATCAATTACAATAACCAGCAACCTACCAGATGTCCTATGATGCAGCTATTTGAGTCCTTCCTACTGCCAAACCAAAACCACATGAGCTCCAACTAATCCGTTAAAAACGCAGTTAAAGATCGCTGGCATTATCCAGTGGTTCCGCTTTTAACTTAGCCATTGTTAAAATGTGATTTTAGCTGCGTGTGGTCAACACATCGTGTTTGCAACATTCAGCGAATTTCCTGATCAGCTGATTCACGAGGACAAAAATCATCACTTCCGGGAACGTAGTGGGGGCAGTGGCAATGTTATCGATCCGTGTAGAAAACGCACAGACCTATACAAAATTGAAAGACATATTTTAATCGACGTTTTAGTTTTGTCGCTAAATTAAAATAAGCATGATAAAGTATAATGAATAAACAGATTAAATAAAGTTTTCATTATAAGCACACTTATACGCCTTTGTGATGGACAACAACATGACTTCACACTCACAGACCGAAGTAATCGATAGGATACAAATAATTCATAAGAAGAGGAGATAAATTAAACGCATAAAGAAGTGTGAATAATGAGGAAGCATTCCAAACAATATTTTAAAATGATACAGATGTCTATAGAAAGAAAATAAATCGGGAAGTAACATCATAGTTCTGCTCGGTAATCTACCACTTTCGTCTTTACTTGATGTCATACATGCGACTGAAAGCATGTAGAAGTTCTCCACATCCACAGAGGCAATAATTTAATAAAGGACTCCACATATAGTATACATCTCATCGACAAAGTATGTAACTACATTTTCTATACGCAGTGGCTTATTTTGAACTTTGTTATCTACATATATCTTGCTCTTTAAATGAGATTAAACGGACTGCATGTGGTTCACGTTGCTGTGTACACGGACGCATGGACCTCAAAGCGTGGTGCTGGGAGTAACAGTTGCTCGTTTTCATTTTATGAACTGACCGACCGTTTAATTCATATAACTTTACGTTACACTAAGCAATCATATATTTGAAAGGTAACGTTACTTATGACAGTCATTTGTAGCAGCCGAATAACTAAACACCATTAAACAACGTCACAACTACAGATTTGATGTGAACATGTTGATACAGAACAAAATAACAATAATACTAAAATATATATAAAATAAAATGAAACGTGTAGTTACTTAACATTTATTTTTGTCAATACAATCTCTATATGTATTGTGATTATATTTTCCAACAATCTCAGTATTACTCTTTTATTCATTAGCTGTTTTTTTATATATATTTTTTTTATGCATTCATTGTCAGGGATCATGCCTAAAAAATCTCATAATTAAAAAGATGCTTTAGCTACTAGCCAATTTCCATCTGCAAATGCATTTGCTTTGACATAAAACTTATTTTATGCCATGTAGAATTTACTTTTATATGCAGCTTTATACAGTATGATTGGTCTTTTCTACATATGTGCTCAGATGACAAATTGTGAACAGTTTTTTAGATTAAACAAGCAACACATCTTACCCTACTCCCTTAATTTTGTGTATGTGTGTGTGTCTACAGCCTCTGGCTTGCCATGGGTTTAACTAAGCAGTACCTGCGCTATGTTTCGAGTGCTGTATTTGGAGTGATCAGCAGTCAGAAAGCCAATATCGCGTTTGTGACCCTCAGGGGAGGTGAAAAGGGTCGATATGTTGCTGTGGGAGCCTGTGAGCATGTGTTCATATGGGATGTCCGCAAAGCTGAAAAGGTGCTTGCTTTAAATGGTTAAGAAGATTGATTAGTACATTTACTCATCAGTTTATATAAACTCATATATGTTGAACTCAACCCTTTCATTTCTCAGGTTCTTATACTTGAAGGTAAAAAGCATGAGGTAACATACCTGTGTCCCTCTCCTGATGGCGTTCACATAGCAGTGGGTTACGAGGATGGAGGCGTGCGCATCTTTAACCTGCTCAATGGTGAAAGCAACATCTCTTTCAGTGGACACAAATCCGCTGTCTCAGTGATTAGATTTGATGCACTCGGGGCTCGTCTCGTCACCGGCTCCAGAGTAAGACTACAGTTTGTTTTACGACAGTTTTTCTTCTTTTTTTTCAATTCTACAAAATAAAATCATTTTCGTTGTATTTCAGGACACCGATGTGATTGTGTGGGATATCATCAATGAGTGTGGTCTGTACAGACTCAAAGGACACAAAGATGCAATCACACAGATTTTGTTTTTGGAGAGCAAAAACTTGCTGATTACAAGGTAAATCAGTCGTTATATTTTATTGGAACAAATTTAACAATTAAAAATACTAATATTATATTATATACATTTACACACATCATTTACCAGAATATAAGTTGCTTTTTCATCATCTTAAAAATGTGCTGTGACATTAAAAATAAAATTCACGTCAAAAACACAAAATATTTGTATTTTGGCCATAAGTGAGAGGTACATGAGGCCAAGTTCCCCACTTGCCAGTGATTTCAGTTTAAATACATGTGTTTAGGCTCTATGTATATATTTATAATAAACGTTGTTCACTATGAATGCCACAACATATTTTTCAATACTGCTGTTCTGCACTAAATACTGTTAAATTTAAAGGATTTGAGTGAGGGGAACCTAAATAGTTTGTCGTTTTTGTGAACATTTCATTTTATTTACCGTATTTTATGTATGTTTCCTCAGTTCCAAGGACAGTTTTGTAAAGTGGTGGGACTTGGACACACAGCATTGTTTCAAGACCATGGTGGGGCATCGCACTGAGGTAAACAGGGTCATACACTGTTGAAACTTGATCTCTCTGAAATATACAACACAACCATTTAAATGCATGCTCTTGCTTCTTTGGTATGTCCACATAAATCAGTGTACTGTAAATGATTAGGGATTTTACTGTAAATGACCTGAGGTTAGGTGGCTTTTGGTATAGTAAATAAAAAAACATAACTATTACTATCCAATTATCCATTATAGTGTTGTAATACAGTGTAACCAATCTCTGTAGGTATGGGGGATGGTCCTGTTGAACCAGGAGACTAGGTTGCTTACAGGGTCTGCTGACAGTGAGCTCAGAGCCTGGGACATTCAGTACATTGAGGAGGTAAGGCATATCACTCATGCTGTGCCAAATGGTTACTTTGTAAGCTGAATTACATTCCAGTGAATTGAATGTGATACTTGAACTCTCTATAGAGAAGTAAAACTGATTCCATATATTCAGAATGACATTAAAGTTTCTCCACAGGGTAAAGAACTGGGGGAGCCACAGCAAAAGAAAGTCAGAACTCTTCTTGAGAACGAGGAGGAAGATGAGGAAGGACTTGACGAAGAGCCAGAAGAAGTAATATTTCTTCCAGTATTCTCCCCAGTGCACCCTGTTCATGTAATTAATATATTCAATGCAATACACTTCACTTAGGGTTTCCTTTAAATGTTCATCAAAGATTTCTGTCCACAGCGAATTCTCAGCTGTAAGAAAGCTGGTTCTGTTCTGAGGGAAGCCAGAGACAGGGTTGTATCCTTGGTCACAGACGCTAAAGCTAAAGTGCTAGCATGCCATGTAAGTATGTTTCTGTTTTGTACACTAGTGTTTTGAAAAAAATAAGATCCTTCTGAAAAAGGGTTTCACACAGCTTGGTCGGTAATGTTGAGAAGTACCTAATTAAAGGTAGCTATGCAATAAAAAAATTTATTATTATTTTTTATCTTTTAACAGGGTCTGGATGCTACGCTTGAAGTCTTTACTGTACTTTCTGAGGAGGAGGTCCAGAAAAAAATGGACAGAAAACTAAAGAAAGCCAAGAAAAAAGCAAAGTGTGTGAGACCTCTGTTTTGAAATGTGAAGTCGGTACTCTAAACTTTTCTGATATTCTGATGAACTGTTATGTTTTGCAGGTTGCAAGAAGGAGAAGAGGATGGACCTGAACCTGTAGTGGAGAGAAAGTTGAGTGATGAGATCCAAAAGCTGTCAAACATAAAGGCATCATCCAAGATCAGGTCAGAGAGTACTTCTGCATGCAGTTAATATTCCACTTGTGTATGTTACTGGTATAAAGTATTGATGGTAATGTTTTTTTTCCATCAACAGATCGATGGACTGCCTTGTGGTTCCTAACGGAGAGATGAAGCTTGCTCTTCTTCTGCAGAATAACACCGTGGAGACATACACATTGAAGACTACAGAGAAGAATCCTACTGGCACTAAAACCTCTCGCCTCACACTGAGCGGCCATCGCACAGATGTCAGAACGCTGGCCTTTAGCTCAGATAACATAGCCATCCTCTCTGCCTCTGGAGAGACCGTCAAAGTGTGGAACAGGTGAGTGTGATGATGACAAATGTTTCAATTTGTTTGTGTGAGTTCATAGATTTTGAGTCCTTAACAAGAAGTGTCTTCTTTGGTCAGGTCCACCTTGCAGGTCATTCGTACCATGGGATGTGAATATGCTCTCTGCTCATTATTTGTTCCTGGAGACAGACAGATTATCTTAGGAACAAAGGTATATATCTATTCACTTCTCAGTCGTCAATTAATTAATTCTTCAACTTCATATCTTAACTTTATTACAAACCTGCATAACAGCATTACAAAACAGAAACCGTGTTTAGAAGCCATATGCAAGATTAGTGTGTGGAACACTTTTTGATCATTACATTACATTTATTTGAGTACTAACATTGTAGTATGTATTAATATTTAGAATTTGTACAGTTTTTTTTTTTTTTGTAAATTTTTTCTTTCTGTTTTAGTACTGATATTCAAACTAAACTAGGTCTGTAAAGAGACACTGTGCCACACTGACCTTAATTGACATAAGTGCCATTAGTTCTGGTCTGTCTTGTAACCGCCAACTTTGAAAATGCATGAATAAGATTTAAATGAGACATTTCATGAATGCTAATCAATATCCTAAAAGACTATGTGTTGCAAAACTTAAAGTCCATATATCTTTTACTATGATTTTTTTTTTTTTTCATTATTCTTTTGTCAGAGTGGGAAGATTCAGATTTTCGACCTGGCCTCGGGAAGCCTTCTAGAGACGACTGATGCCCATGATGGAGCTCTTTGGTCCATGTGTCTCTCTCCAGACCAGGTATTATATCGATCTCTCTTCTGAATGACAAAGAGCTTCTCATCCCTACAAAACACCAGTCTGTGACTTCCTATTCCAAAGACAGACAGTAAACTGTCAGCAAGAGTTTTAGCTTTACTGTATGTGAACATATTTGACTTTGATTTGTGTGTGTATTAACTCAGAGAGGGATTGTAACTGGTGGTGCTGACAAGACTGTGAAATTCTGGGAATTTGAGCTCATAAAGGATCAGGACTCTGGGAAGAGCAAGTGAGTTATTATCTGTGATCACAAACCGCGGCTCTCTCATCCTGATTTCTCCATCTCCCTTCCTCTTCTTGGCTTTCATGTCTTATTGCTTTGTGGAATCCACAGGAGACTGACGGTGAAGCACACACGCACCCTGCAGTTAGATGAGGACGTGCTGTGTGTGCGCTACAGTCCTGACCAGAGACTGCTGGCTGTCTCTCTTCTCGACTGTACGGTCAAGATCTTTTACACAGACACACTAAAGGTAAACCACAAGCACAGCATATAGCATTACAGTACTTTCCTCACAACACATAGCATCTTGCATGTTAAATCCATACATAAATCCAGTGCTTTATAAAAAAAATTCATGTTAACAGTGTCCAACAAAAAGACCACTGTTATACTCAAATTACATTTACTGAGACATATTTCACCACCAATAAACATCCTGACAGTATATGCAGACAGGCCCGGTTTATATCAATATCCATCATGATTCATGGGTGATCTGACCATGTTAGCTGAGACCGACAGCTATCGTTATTCTTTATCGAAGAATAACATATTCTCTCAAATGTATCTCCAGAGCTGTGAACTCATACATCACGTGGTATTGTGTCAAGTTGATCAAGTGCGAACAATAAAGAAAAAATGTTGCTCCGCACAAATGCGATATGCTTGATGTTTAATTGCAGTTTTATTCGAAGACTTGTATTAACTGATCTTCAGTTCATGTATTCGTGCTTCGCATGATATATGTTACTGAAATGAAAAAGTCTTGAAAGTTTAATAGGCCTAATGGATGGATGAAATAATTCTTATTTATAACTATCATATAATCTTTTAAATATATTACGTTCCTTTTTTATATAATTGTGAAATAATTGTTTAAAATGATCGTTTTATTTTAATTTTTTGTATTATAATTTTTTTCTTCAGAGAAAATTACTTACCCAATTCCCAAATCCTTTCACAGTATTCTCATACTTGTGGAAAAAAGATATTTAAAATGTGCCCTATTGATCTTTGGATTTCATTTATATTTAATATTATACAAACTATAAATGGGGCCACAGAAATATGTCAGCACAGTATAAATAACCAATAACCACTCATGTAATATGACATCATCATGCCTAATGCCCAACTCTACCCCCCAAAAAACAGCAGTTCTTTACAGGTCAGATATGAGAGCTGTGCAGAATAATAAGAGATTTGTCCTCTGTCTCAACTTCCTCTAGTTCTTCCTGTCGCTGTATGGACACAAGCTGCCCGTTCTGTGCCTGGACATTTCACATGTGAGTGCGCTGGCTGACACGACACATCCTGCAAGTTATTCTGACGAATGGCGTAATTGTTTTGCAATGTTGTTTGTGGGTTTCTGTGCGTGTTCTGCAGGACAGCGCTTTAATAGCCACAGGCTCAGCAGACAGAAATGTGAAGATTTGGGGTTTGGACTTCGGAGACTGTCATCGCTCTATGTTTGCACATGACGACAGGTGATTAAAAACACTGCTGTTCTCTGTCACATTACCTGTACATTTTTTAGTTATATTGTTATTGAAAGTTATACCGGTTGATGACAAGAATAGTGATTTCATGGTTCACTCAGGTGTCACCTACCTACAGGTGTTGACATCCCTCCAGCGCCTGTGAGCTGCAGTCGCTGGATTACATCAGCCCAGATGGTCGTTATTTATCATCCACTGTTCTTTCCCTGTTGTCTTTCCTCTCTAGTGTCATGTTTCTTCAGTTTGTCCCTAAAACCCATCTGTTCTTCACTGCGGGAAAGGACAGAAAGATCAAGCAGTGGGACGCTGACAAGTTTGAGCACATCCAGACATTGGAGGTGACCTTCTCTAAAAGTTGGACAGCATTCAATAGGCATTTTTCCATAGCCGGAATGAGTTTTCCAAAGGTCGCTAAGGTGGAAGTAGCTGTTATATTGAAAGGATTAGAGTTATAATAAGAGCCCAGTCAATATGCAGCAGAGCCTGATTGCATTATGTAAGCCGTAGTCTGTTTTTGCTTAAGCCCTAATCAATGTATTCTCAGACACAGATGTATTGGAACTGTTGCATTATTGCAGAATGCAGACCCTCTTATAGGCTTGACTGTGTTTTTCAACTTTGACCCTTGGATGTTCCGCAGGGTCATCATCGTGAGGTCTGGTGCCTGGCCATCAGCCCCAATGGAGACCACATTGTCTCCTCGTCTCATGATAAGTCCCTCAGACTGTGGGAGAGAACGAGGGAGCCCATCATCCTGGAGGAGGAGAAGGAGATGGTGAGTGCTTGGTTTTTTCAGCAGAAAAATGGATTTGATGGGATTACATGCATATCTATAGATCTATATTTACATCTCTGATAGACTTCTGTCATCTTCAACTTAATAAATATCTGGGTAATGCTTTAGTAGAGAGAACAATACCACCAATAAACCCAAGTATATCATCATTTAAAAGTACAAACATCTCCTCTATACATTTTCTGACTTGTCTCAATGTTTTTCCTAGGAAAGGGAAGCAGAATTTGAGGAGTCTTTGGCTAAAGGTGATGAACCTGTGGTACGTGGTTCTCTTAAACCCTAGAGATCAGTTGTGTCTCTGTATGTCTCTGTATGTTCTCAGTGTTTGCTTATGTCTCACAGGTCCCTGGAGAGACTAAAGGAGAGGCAGAGCCTGCTGGGAAGAAGACCATTGAGACCGTGAAAGCTGTGAGTCTGCTGAACTGTACAGATGAAGAGCTCCTCTCCTTTATACTCAGTAATGGAGAAATGGCACTTGTGTTCTGTTTCTATAGGCCGAGCGAATAATGGAGGCTGTTGAGCTTTATAGAGAAGAAAGTGAAAAGCTGGAGGAGCACAGTGCCGCTTGCAAGGCAGCAGGGAAGGAGGTATTACGTTTTTTAGACACTTAAAGCCCATGAAGAGAGAAACACAACATTTGATTGAAGTTCTCTTTTACTCTGCACATATTTAGAATCAGAGCCTAAAGTTCACAAAATATGGATTTTGAAATGTAATGATGTCGGTGCTTTACTTAGACGCTTCTTTGTTTTTCTTTTTTTGCAGTTACCACCCCCTAAGATGAACCCCATCCTTGTAGCTTTTGGAAATATCTCTGTGAGTGTGTTTTAATATTAGCACCGGTTTTGTTTGGTTGTCATATTTGGTAAATATTTTATGGGTGCACAGTGTATTAGCACCATATCGGTTAATGGCCAAATATTTTTAAAGATATATCAGATTATATAGTTAATTATATTCAACATAGGGACCAATTTACACTATTAAATAGTTGCTTATTAGCATGCCCAGTATTAACATATTAGCTGATTACTAGTACTTATAAAGCACATATTCTGCATCAGCATATTCTACATCCCTAATCCTACCCCATACCTAAAGTTAACAGCTACCTTACTACTAATAATAATCAAATTAGAAGTTTATTGAGGCAATAGTTTTGTTAATGGTTTGTTAATAGCGAGAATTGGATCTTAAAATATAGTGTGACCTGTTTATTTGTCAATGCTCATTTCTTTTATTTTTATTAGTGCTGTCAAACGATTAATCACATCCAAAATAAATGTTTTTGTTTGCATAATATATGTATGCATGCTGTGTATATTCATTATGTATATTTAAATACACACACATGCATGTGAATATTTCAGTAAAATATGTTGTTTATGTATTAAATATATTTATTTATAAATTAAAATTATATGAATATAAATATAGACATACATTTTTTAAATATATACTGTGTGTATTTATATATACACAATAAATATACACAGAACACAAACATATTATGCAAACAAAAACTTTTATTTTGGATTCAATTATTTGCGAGTTATCGTTTGACAGCACTCATTTTTATATTAAGATTAACCTTCGCTGTCATCTAATGCTGACTTAAAGTTAATTTTTAAAACCACTAATGTAATACCGTATTTTTCGGACTATAAGTCGCACCTGAGTACATGTCGCATCAGTCCAAAAATACGTCATGATGAGGAAAAAAACATATATTAAGTTGCACTGGACTATAAGTCGCATTTATTTAGAACCAAGAGAAAACATTACTGTCTACAGCCTCTCGTGGCTGTAGACGGTAAATATTCACATGCATGTGTGTGTATTTAAATATACATAATGAATATACACAGCACGCATACATATATTATGCAAACAAAAACATTTATTTTGGATGTGATTAATCTTATATAATATTATGATGCCTACATTCTTGCAGCGAGAATTTTAATATTATCGATTATTAACCTTAACAAAATTTTACTATCGGCTGATTTTTTAGTAATAACTACTACACTAAAGAGCTGAATTTATATTTTAGATGAAAAGTGTGATTCATCATTAATATTTACTAACACTTGCCATTGTATCTGCAGCCTTCTCGATATGTTCTAGAAGTAATAAAGAAGGTTCGGTCCAGGTAAGAGCTCTTCCTTGACTCAGGCCAAAGCATTCAAACTCATACATTTTCCCATCTGTTATGTACCGTTATGTTTTATGGGTCAGTGTGATGCTCAGCTCTGTTTTTCTCTTCAGTGAGCTGGAAGTGTCTCTGCTGGTGCTGCCGTTTCCGTATGTCCCGGATCTGCTGAAGCTCTTCGGTGGTTACGTACAGCAGGGCCTGGAGGTGGAGCTAGTGTGCCGCTGCCTCTTCTTCCTGCTCAGGTATTCATCTGTAGTACTGCTTTAACATATTACACTTTCATGTTGATTTATGTTCTTCGACCGTTTTGTCATTAAATTAGGCTTTTATAAGCATTGAGGGATTCATTGATTTGCTCCTGACTAACAGTCCTATCATTTATCATTTCCCTAGAGTTCATTTTGGTCAGATCACCAGTAATCAAATGCTACTGTCAGTCATTGACGAGTTGAGGACCAACACAATCTCTAAAGTGCGAGAGATCAGGGTGAGTTCTAGAAACAGGATGGATTTAACCGCCGTGATCACAACTCTCATATGATCAGATTGTGCAAGCCTGTGTGTTCTCATCTCCCCGTGTTTTCAGGATGTCCTGGGTTTCAACAGCGCTGGTCTTCAGCTCCTGCAGCGTGAGATTGAGAGCAAAGAGGACGTTATGTTCTTTGCTGATGCCACAGACCGCTTTGAAGAGAAAAAGAGAAAGAGAAAGAAACGTGAAAGAGCCGTCCTTACAATCACATGAAACTGACGTGCTTGTCAACTGTTATAACAGACTCCATTGCTTTGTGCTTTTACAATCCTGAAGAAGCATCATGCTGATGTTTTTATAACATGATGTGTCATTTGTACCCGTCTAAAGTCCATAAAGGTAAATTTCTCCATAAATCAAACTACTGAAGCTGCTTTGTTCTTTATAATATTAAAGTGTGTGTTTGAATGGAGATTATCAGCTGCAAAAACTCACTTTTTTTTTTTTTTTAAAGAAACATTTTATGAAACCATGTTAAGTAAATCTAGACTGTTTAAAAAAATAATAATAATAATTTAAGGACAAAATTTAAGATTCCTGTCAAGTGCTGCTACTGGCAAAAGTAAAGCAGCAGCACAACCAAGGAAACACATTGCTGTTTTATAATGAAATATTTCATGCACATAATATGATGTCCTGGCATTGAACCGCAAGTAAATCACGACATTATCTTATGTGAATGCAATGGTTGGAAATAGAAAAGTTAAAATTGAATAAGGGTAATCTGGGACATATTTTGCACTTATTTGATTGTGAAAGAGAGAGAAATCTATGCATCAGATTCGCATTACCCAGTGTCCCAGATTAACCTCAATCATCCAACATTAATGCCCATATGTTTTCTGTTATGCTTAATTCTGTGGAAAAGATGAAGTGAATCATCGAGACAGATTCTCAATCTCACTGCAAGCCTGTAAAAACACGAGCTTTCAATAGGGATGAAATAATTAAATGAGTTCAATCTTTCTGTATGGCTGAAGCTGTGGTGACCTGGTGGGAGATCCACACCGACTTTACTGAGCTCATAACCTGGATAAAATTTACAGTTACAAGCCCATACGTATGTGGGATTCATAATTCACCACCTGGAAACTGATGCTGCTCATTTCAGCGACATATTTCACTCCTAGTTAGTGCTCCTCAGTCTTAACAGTGATTCTCACCCACCTCTCACACCTCGCGTCCCTGCTGTGTGTTAACATCCTAATCATCAGTGTCTTGGAAGTAATGAAACAAATCCCTCAAGACACCCCTTTTCAGACCTGTTCAATCTAACGGTAATGAAACAAGCAAATGAAGTGTGTATTTATAAAGCCGTAAAAAGGCTTGCAGCATTTTATGAGACTGGTCTGGGTCTCAAAGCTATAAATGTCACACCTACCACCAATATTAAAAATTCCTCAGAAAAAGGTTGAAGTTAAACGCCTGAGAACACGTTCTGTGTTAATCTCCCTCGAACAGGGCAAACTAATCAAACACAGCCGTGTTTTTATGGAAAAGCACATGAATTTAAACCTAGCTACCACTGATTATGACTGTAGATTCAGTTTGGTGTGGAGACATCAGGCCTTCTCTCAGATGTATGAACCTATAACCTTTTAACCTTTTGCTTTAGTTGTAAACAGAACAAAATAATGGTGGTCTTGGTCTGAACCAATTTCAAAAACTATACAGTTGAGTCCAGAAATAATTTTGTTTTATATTGTGGCTGATATTTTTCATAGCAATAACAGAGCACTCATAACATGCACAGCATAGAGAGTGTGTATGAAATGTTCCTGACATCTGCCAACGCTTGAGTCATCGGGCAGATTTACTGATCTACTGGCCGCTTTTCACCTCAAAACATAATTTCCCGCCTTTATTACTTTCACTGGCCATCAGTGGTTGTGTCACATACTTCTTAATAAAAAATAAATACTGTAAAATGTGTGGGTGACTTTGTTTTAAGTTATTTCGATGTACAGGAATGTGTCTCTCGATTTATCACTATATCTCTATTTTTATTTTAACATTAGCTACTTATTACAACACATATAAACAACAGTACAAAACATTGGCACAAACTTTGTGATTTGACTTTGGAGAATAAAGAGGAGCAATACTGAATAGAGGGTTTGAAAACTACATTTAGTGGAGAGAGGGGAAAAAGTAGGAAAATTGATGTAAAGTAGGTTTCAGTTGCCAGTCGATATATCTTTAACCAAGAAAGCCTCAGTAGAGGACAGTTTGTATAAAGACGCCATACTCGTGTCATGTGGAATGACCACTGGGGGGCACCATTGCTTTTCCAAAAACTTTTCTGAGCTTTTAGTTACTGTCCGAATTCTGTTAGCTTTTTTAGAAACGTCTTTTGAATTATTAATTGGTTTATCATTTGTAGCCTGCAAACATCTTACTGAATGTAAAAAATATATAGATAACCACAAATCTTGATATCAGCCACCATCCATTTTGCTACAGAGATTTTGTACACTACACATACTCGCTCTTATTTTTTTTTAACCTGTATTTCTACCTTTCTCGCATTTTCATTCCCTCACCTTATTTATTTTTTGGTTTGTTCTATCAGTTCCAGCCGACAACCACATTTCACTGTTGAAAGTCAATTCAAACAGTCCCCAGTGAATTCACTCCTACCATGAAAATGATTTCAAGCAATAACAGATATCCTGTGGTCCAGTCTGTTTACTTTTATATTGAGATAGAACAACCAAGGCCCAATCTCAGAATCTCATTTCTGTCAGACAGTCCTGTTCTCTTTTCTGAGCCACTACACATTGATTCACCAAAGGTGTGGAGAGCGATTGAACCTTTGGAAGCGCCCCATTGCTATGTGAACCACATTACAACCATGAACCCACACAGAGAGAGACATTTTTAAGAGCTCTCCCCAGAAATCCACACAGCTGATGTAATTAGTCATTTCAGAGTCATGCACTTCATAATACTCCCTATAAACAGACATTCAATCCTTCCCTCAGTGTTCACTGTTTATTCTAGTCTTTTACAATCTGTTCTGGACCACCGTCTGTTTAACCTTCCCCAACAATAATGCTCCTATACTGCGACGGAGGAATGCAGTTCATTTGTCCAATTAAACAAGGAAAATAAATACAAATCGATTATGGACACAATGTCGAGATTTGTTCCAAAAAACTTTTACAACGACACACAGCTTTTAGATTTACGATGCAAATATAGCAGGGGTGATGAATAAAAAACGTCCTTGACATGTTTTTCAAAGGTTTGATCTACATCATTATCTAAACGTATCTGGACATAAATCTGTGTTACATTAGCAAAGTGACCTTCCGTTTGCCAGCAAAAGTTTTCCATCCCATATATTAACATATTGACAATGATTGCTGCTTTACAAAAAAATAAAAAATTTAGATGTGATTAAGTGCTTTCAAAAGAAAAAAAATATACAAATATACAAATAGAAGCATACTAGGAAATCATAGTAAAAGCTTATTTAAGTCAAGTACACACTATAAATGTCAATCTTATTGAAATATTCAGGAGTATAGCTGGGTTTACTCAAATGGAGCTAAAGTGATTTGGATGGAAGTAAACATTGTTTCCGATATAACCGTACAAACTGAAACGTGGTGAAAAAGAACCTGACTTTATTCCCACGTTCCTAAGTAATTGCTATTATAAAATGGTTGAATGCAACAAGTCTGTCACACCCATGCGTTATTCACCCGTTGTGCCTGTTTTGGTCTTTAAGACATGTCTTCAGAAAATTTATAGTCTTCTACATTTTTTAAGTATAGCAAAAATAAGATCGGGGCTAGTTGCCACACAGGAAGTTGTCACAAAGTCTATAAAATTTTGGTGAAGAGTCCAATTGCTTAAATGTGTTGTTTTTTTAACATTGAATTTTATGTTGGTTTCTATTTCAAAGCCCTTTAATAATTTAAAATAATTATTACTACAACTGGCCAAAACAGCAATCAATATTTTTGTATTCAGACTTCTAGTTTTGTGTATCACAATCGTTGTACTGTTTAAATGTAGCTAAAATGTCTATAATACAACAATTCTCAACCAGGGGCCTCAGGAAACCTCCAACGGGGTCTCAAAGTTCATTAAAAAAAGACAAAGTATGCACTGAAATAAGCCCAGAAAACTGTTTTCAGATTATTATTATTATTATTATTATTATTATTAGGCTATTATATTTTTTTGCCATTATTCACTCTATGGAAAGTTCATGTAATTTAAATCATAACACTCACATGTATATTGAATATATATATTTTTCTAGTTGTACAAAATGCTATAATATTTTATCAGGTAGAAACAATGTTTTTTTGTTTTTTTAACATTCTTATCCCAAATTCTCATCCAGTAAATCACAACCTTTGCTATAATAGGTTACTTAATTGTAGTTTCTAGTAAAAAAAAGAAAAAAAAGTAGCCTTTTTGTAGCAAAGACTTTTTGTGTCAATACAGATATCCCCCCTCAGAAATAAACCTACCATGAGAAATATCAGCTGCAGTACAAAGTGTGACAACTAGCCCCGGCCTTTCCTGCATATCAGTGTGTTCAGCTGTCTGGCAACAGGTGTGGGCAAAAAATTTAACTTCCGTGATTTTGAGCAGAGGATCAATGGGGATAATGGGATCTCCCATATAAGGGATCTCTTTGTTTTGTCCACTGATCTGTTTGGATTTTGGATGCTGTTTCTCTCAGTTGGAAACAGATGGAATTATCTCCAATTAATGCATGTTTGTAAAGGTCACCAGGGTCTGGTCTGTAAACATCCCTGCGTGATGGACGTCTAAGACAACCTGACAGTGTGTGAAGGGCTAGAGCAATCACAGCTAAGAATCTGTGTTTAGATCGGTGTATTTGTACGGTTCAAATCAGTTGGACTGTGAAAGCCTTCAAACACCGTCTGTACAGTTCCTTTGGCATCGAGACTATATCCTTCTGCAGAGTCTGTGAAGAATTGAAAGTAAACCAAGTCAAAAATGAGCCGTAAAAAG
The DNA here is from genome assembly GCF_003368295.1 of Carassius auratus. Taxonomy (NCBI): domain Eukaryota; kingdom Metazoa; phylum Chordata; class Actinopteri; order Cypriniformes; family Cyprinidae; genus Carassius; species Carassius auratus. Next base: position 16,933,255 of record NC_039251.1, on the reverse strand, counting down.
CGAATTACACACACACAAAAAAGTCTGTGAAAGGTTATATTCATTAGAGACTATGGTTTTTCTTTTTACTGGGAACATGTGGACTCGGAGCCCCACATGTCAGAAGTGCCTTCGGGGATGCAATATTCATGTCTGACATTGGTATGGTCAATCCCTTTAAGGTTTACCTCTTTTACTTTTTTTAAAGGAGGAGGACAAAATAAAATGTCTTGAAGGCATGCAAGCTGTCATAACCATCACCCCCACCCCACGCTAGCACCGCAAAGACCACCCAGACCGCAGAGTGACCTGTCAATCATCAAACATATGCGTATGCGTATAGACTGTGCAGTAATACTGTCTCAAATTAGCACTAAAGATCCCACATTTCTGATGTGAAGGTTTACCAAGAGATATAAACACATCAGCTCACCTAAAATGTTTCATTTTTCTCACATTTCATTCACTGTTGCACAAAAAAAACAAGTCAAGAACCGCTGCCACCGTCCTATACGAGAGTGTTCAAGGTTCCACACCGCTTCTCTTCCATCTGTCAGCACGACGGGATTGAGACGTAGATCTCCCTCTAATCTTTTGGCCAGTGATCACACCTCCGCCGGTCCCACATCACAGGACCCCCTCCACCACCGTCTCCCTTTTGAGAGCCAAGCGGCCAGTCAGAGAGCCCCGGGGTTTGGTGTAATCCTGCACTAATAACATCTCAGCAGCTTCAGCACACACTAAGAGGCCCAGATCCGTCCCAACACCCCCGTACAACAAAGACAGACGCACTGACTGCTTCAAATTAGCGTTTAATTAAGTTAAAGAGCGGCCCCCGCGCTCTTGTTCCCTCTCGGCGTGCAGAGCAAGAGCCCATTCCGATGGGCTTCCATCACCGCCGGGCCTCCTGCAGCCTCTGGCCAAGGTTGATCTCCCACTCATGTGATTAATTCAATAAAACCATTAAGAGTGACCCCCATCTGAAGTTCTGCACAAACAAGCATACACACACACACACACACATACAGACCAAAGACCTTCATACCCTACAGATATTCTGTTTATCACGGGCTAAACAGAGCCAGGTCTGATCTCCAGAGATCTTATCCAAAAGAGAGACGCATTAGATCAAAAAAACTAAAACAATTCTACAATAGTGAGCGAAGTCTGAAAAAGTTTGTTTTAGGTGTCTTGAGTTTCATTTTATCTGGCCAACATGCCACAGGGCTATTGCTTTCTCAAAGCAATAAAATATCTAGTGCGCTTCAATTACATCACCATGATGATTTTCTTTTGTTCTGTGCCATTATTACAATGCCCCACAAAACAGAAAACGGTTTAAATCTATCATTGCACATTTTACAGTATGGAGTCTGTATTTATTGTGGCACCTCGTGTTTAATTTTAAACGCATTTCAAATCTCATTATTACACCTCCATACAGTGTAATATTTATACAATGAGATCCTTCTTTCCACACTGAAGGGGAAGGGGATTTAACAGCCCCTTTCTTATGGGGCTTCATACTCATAGGGATGTAAGATCACACTTCACTGAAGTCCTAGAGAGGAAGTGTGGCTTTGTTTCCCTGGAGTCCATTACATAGTGCCAGAATGGAATTTATACAGCCGTTAGTTCCGGTCCTCCATGCTGATTGGCCAAGCGGCCTTCTGTTGAAAAGCAACACAACTGTGCTCAACACAGATGACAATAAGAAATGGTTCCTGAGCACAAAATCATTATACAGTATTAGAATCATCAAGTGACACTGAAAAATGGAGTAATGGCAGCTTAAAATTCAACTTTTCCATGTCAGGAATAAATTACATTTTAAAATATATTCAAATTGAAAACATTTAAATTGTAATAATTTTTTACAATATTACTGGTTTAAAAATTTTTTTTAAACAAATAAATGCAACCCTTGGTTTCATTTGATTTTCCTATACTGGATATAACAAATTATGAATATATATATATGCATAAAAATAAATATGAGTATATTGAAAATGTAAAAAAAGCATGAATCTATTGCCTGGTGTGAGTTATGACCTCAGACGTTTTGGAGATAATATTTTCTCTCTGAGCACTCTGACCCTCTTTTCCAAGAAGTGTGGAGCGCTTCATTACTGTGACAGAGCCTTTCTCCCTCTCTATTTCGCTCAGTCTGCTGTACTCTGATAGGCCCAGATCTTCTTCCCATATTTCAACATCTCAGTAAATCTAAGCAGCTTTGGTCTAGGGTGAGCATGCATTAAAGGTCCTTGATATTTGGGCTTCAGTAAGGCACACTTACTCCCCAGATGGTTTCTATAGTGTGTGTTACACTGCAGGTGCTTATATGTAATTTGTTTTAGCTATGACTGAAACTATGTCTGCTGGGCCACCATATATGGACACTGTTAATTTTGCATCATCATACACAGTAAAAATCTGCACCAAAAACGAATCTTTCAGAGGTCTCGAGGATTAGCTGTTGTTATGATGATATTGGCACTGTACTCTGTGTGTCTCTTGTGTGTCTTGTGCAGTGTTTGTGGTAACTGTGCTGTATCGGGGGACATGCTCGCCTCTCATTCTGACTAGGTCTCACTGGACCCCTTAAATGCAAGACTACCCCTGTAACCTGATTCCCAACACATATGTTCAGCCTAAAGCCTGTAAAACACAAATATTAAGCACCTGATAATTTGATGGGAGGCTACAGAAAAGTGCAAAGTTGAACCGTACATTTAGTCAATGCCCTAATTTATATACTGAACCAATTTCATAAGGCTGTGAAGCTACTGTAAGAAGTTTATGGGTAGATGTTTTGCATGCAGGAATTTGGTCTCAATTGTATGTTCTTTGACTTGTTAAAATAGGGTAACATAAAAAAATGGTAAGAAAGAAAGAAAGAAAGAAAGAATTTTTTTTTTAAGAATTTTTTAATTGAAAAATAACTAAAACTGTTCAAATAATTTTTGTTAATTGAAATTAATAATTGTTTTTATTTCAGTTTAAGGCATTTTATCTTTTCAAGATTTTCATCCAATATTTAAGCGAAATTAAAAAAACTTTGTGACAGAAACACACATTTTCACCAAAAATTTGTATTAATATAAATTAAAAGTTAATTCAATAGAGTAATAACCTATTTAATAGTATATAAATAAGCCTAATATAACATAATTTTTTTAAAAATAGTTTTATGAATGACAGTAACCTGCTAAGCTGGTAACTGTAAGAAAAAAAAAAAAAAAAAAAAAAAAAAAACACGTCCTAGCCAAAAAAAATCACCAGTAACAGATATTTCCTTCAACCCTGAAACACAACATAATGCAATTCATAATTGAAGATTCAGGTAAAACATCTGTGAGAAATGAATATGGAAAATCATATTAAGACAGACTTTTCTTATAAAGTTTTGCACGCATGGCACACATACCACGTGGGCCTGGTAATGTGAAAACATTTGCAGATTTATACTAGCAATGCACCTTTTCCAGTCCAGTGTTTACAGTCAGAGTGACAGAATGTAAGCCAATAATGATTACTTTCAGTCTATATGTGTATTCAGCCAGACTGCGATTGTCGCCATTGCTTTAGCCAGTAGATGGGCACTTAGCAGGGTTGAGAGGTTTCTGTTCATTGGAGCTCTTACTGACCTTATATGATGGCTACATGTCACCAATGAAGCATCTGTATTAATGCATGTGTGGCTATACAGGGAGTGGAAAGCAAAGGAGTAGAGGAGTCGAGAAACAGGAGGAGAACAGGAGCAAGGCTGAGCTGAGTGAGGAGGTGAGGAGAGGGCCATAAATTCATCAGGAGCTTGAGCTGGGAGGGGTGTGGATGCAAAGGAAGAAAGACCTTTAGAAATTTGCTGACAAGATTAATATGCAGTTGATGGGAAGGTTTTCACGACAGGGTGCCAACAAATAAACACAATTCAGAGATGCCAGCTCTCCCATGGTGTGGCTCCACTGAATGAACACCACCATTCCCAGGATTCCATGGGGCTGATCCAGTGTCAGGTGGTCCCAGCCGCTCTCACTCTGCCTCCAGGGACAGAAAAGTTATTTCATTCTCTGACAAACCAGAATATTGAAGTATGATAAGGTTCACCAGGACAGCTGGAAACTAATCTCACATCCATGCCAACTAAAAAGAGAAACACCAAAGGAACTGAGGCCAGTCATACGATACTAGTGAGAAAAGATCTAGTCTAGATATCAAGATCATGCTATTATTGTATTTTCATCTCTTTCATTCTATTCTTAACTTAATATGTCCCACTACAACTACTTTATAACAACGATTGAACTTAGTTAACTTCTAATTGGGTCAATAACATGACACTACTTTTTTTTTTGGTTGTTGTTGTCTATCTATTAACATATTTAAAAATATGTAACAAATGCAAGTCATATTAAATATGTGAACCTGGACCACAAAACCAGTCTTAAGTGTACATTTTTCAAAATTTGTTGGGACTACAACTATTTGAAAATCTGAAATCTGAGGATGCAAAAAATTTAAATATTGAAATATCTTTACTTAATATCCTAATGATTATTGGCATAAAAGAAAAATCTATAATTTTGACCCATACATATATATATATATATATATATATATATATATATATATATATATATATATATATATATATATATATATATATATATATTTTTTTTTTTTTTATTTTTTTTATTGCTACAAATATACTCAAGTGACTTTGACAGTGGTCAAATACTATATACATGTTTGTACTTTCTAAAATACCATTTTAATATATATTTAAAAAAGTATCTGCCAAATCAAAGTCATGCATGTGGTCAAAACAGCGTAGAAGAAATATCTTTTAAAAATAAACATTTCTTTTTACTTTTACTTACATTTTTATTTTTATTTATTTATTTATTTGACTTTTTCTACCTTTTACTTACTGCTTACATCACATGACAATTTTAGTCATTACATTAAACGTTTCTTGAAAATTATATAAAGGTTTTCAACTCCATATGAAACAAAAGACTACATAAAAACTAATAAAAAAAAATATTATGGACACTCATATATGCCATTAACCCAATTAATTTAGCAAAATATAAAACAGTACCAAACAACTATATCTCAAATTGCTGATAAACTTATTTCCATGTGCAAAACCCTTTCCGCTGGTATTAGCATGCAACGCACAGATTCCAGTGTCATGTTTATTAGCTGTTAGGCAGAGTCTCGCTGATGACTTGTCCAGATCAGAGATGCTAAGTCTAAGATGCCAAAGACAGGATCACACTTGAGCCAATATCACTGCCAGAAGTCTCCAGCATGCTGCTGTTTGGTCACGTTTTGGATCAGAGGTGGGCCTTTTTAATGACCTGGTAGCCGGGACCAAGGCTTAACCAAGTCACTGAGCTTGATCTCTAAATACTTTTTTAAACCTCCACCCATTTCAGGAAAATGATGACTTCACATAATCACTGAACCCAGACCTGATGACAATGGATTTGAAGCACTGGTTTTCCTCAAACCACAAGGGGGCCTTTGATCATATTCTACATGTTCTTTTGGATAGAGGCCTGAATCAGTTAAAACACCTCGTGCCATTTGAGGGACGGGAACAGCAGCAAGGCACCATGGTTAAAACAAGTTCTAATGATAACTTGAATTCTAGGAGCCCAGCTGTACATCTTGTACCACGCTATTCAAATGTTTAGCCTCTTGTTGATGTTGAACCAGTGTGGTGTAGTCTTACCTCCAAGAGGAACGACATGGCCAAAATGTTAATGGTGCAACGCACGACAGTACGGTTTGTCCCGGAAACATGGCAGATACAAGGTGACTTACCCACATATTTTCAACTTCACTCATCTGCACATGCAAAGTCGCTCAAACACACACTTAGCATGCAAGGCCCCCAATGCCTGTGCAAAGCACCTGATTTATGTGGCAGCTTGTATCGGGACAGAACCACAGGGCTCTAAAAGCTGGAGATGCTTTCTGAGGGAAGACGTGAGATGAAGGAGACTTGAGCGCTGAGGTGCCAACAGACGAGTGATGGACAGACATGCAAGGGTTTAGAAGGATCCAACAAGTGGAGAGCTCATCACTTTCTCCTACTGGCTCAGCTCATGTCCCCAAGAGCACATCCAATCCCTCCATCTATATTTAACCCAAGGTCTTGAGGACAGCGAGAGCCTGGCCTGTCAGACCTGTCACCGTGCTTCACTAATACTTCTCATGAGCTGCTGGCTTCACATATTCTCACTCTTTCCAGACTTTACGATAACTATATCCCAGTACTATAGTAAACTATGTGCCAGTAGAAATTTGTCAACAGGCAGACCCACAAATTTTCAAGAACCATTTCGTGGTTATTTATGGAAGCTGAAATCTGTCAGAGATATGATATAAAGAGATATATAGCAACACTGTGAGATAAAGTGAGATATAAAGTTTGAGAGACATTATTTTTAAACATGGATGTAAGCTATTCCCTGTGAATGTTCAAGACTTCAGATTCATTATCTGTAATAGCCTTAATAATGAATATAACAAAAAACTTGCTTACCGTTTTGATTACAATAATGAATGAAAATAATATGATGATAAGATGTGGTGATATCCATCACCCTAATGGCTATGCTCTTCTTCATTTTGTCGTTTCTTCTGAATATCAACATTTGTAAACTAAATTGTCAAATTCTTCAATAAAATAGCTGATTTAGTATCTTATTTTGATGACACTTTGCCCCGTTCCTTTAATTAGCCTATTTTGGGCTACATTTTGTGATAGAACAACTAAATTAGGAAAGGTCTATTTAATTAGCCGATGTATCTGCACGTTAAATATCTAAATAGGCTATGTCACAATTTAATAGTATACATTGTTCTTAGGAGGGCGTTTTTGCACCCATTATAACAGACTTTTGTACATCTAAAATAAGTGTAAGTAGATGAAACCAGAAACATTGCCTAAAGCCTATTCAAAAAATATTGCTGCACACATTCTTAACTTAAAAATAAAGTAGGCTTATGTTAGATGTGAAATGCCGATTGAAAGGAGTCATGAATGCAAATTCAGCCTGAATTGAACGTTGTGAGAAAAAAATATCTAAATAGGCTTTTTATCGAGTCGTTTTTTTCTCGACAGCTACAAGCACAAACAAACTTCCAGCACAAACTTTGGATTCTGATTCACAATGAATCAAACGTTGTACTAATGAATCGCTTAAAATATACACGAGGCCAGAGCTGAGTTACACACTGAATAAACTGATCAGCAACTTTAGAGCAGTTACAGCCTCAGTATTTTATCGTATTTGATTTTATTATTTATTTAATGCTAAGTTGTTTATCAGATCTTAATGAATAAATATAAGAAGAAAAATATTCATCCCATCTGTGGTAGCTGTGCCATTAGCATTACATTAATCCGTGGAACATTCTGAAGAATTCTGTGGAATTTGGGGTTGCCTGAAACCTCTTGATCCTTTGGGAAAGAAAAACGTTAGACCATGCATCTCAAACAAACTCTGGTCGATTTGTCTTTCTAAGTTGCAGTGAGAATAAGCCCCCATTATCACTCATACAAAAAAACGAGATCTCCCTAAATCTCCATATGGGGTTTTAAACTGAAGGCCACAAAGCTTCTTTGTTGAGTAGCAAAATTAACACTCTCCTTCACTCCTCAGGGTCTCTCACTGACATCAGCACTCACACATATTCACACTTAGCAGACGGGCCCATTGTTGCATTATCACATTGTATGAAGTTTAAAGGGTCAAAGCAGGAAACCATTCTCCTGAACCAGTGTTAACATGGTGCACTATACAATTCAAGCACTAGACAGTCATGCTCACAGCAAATCCAAATACACAAATGTAAAAATATGTCCACAAGTGAATTCTAAAAGTAATGTGTATTTGGGTGGCAGGCAGATGATAATGTTCAGAGTTGGTTCCAAGGTCACTGGCCCTGCTCCCCTTCCCTTGGCAGAAAGGATTGTAATAGCTGTGCTGACAGACGTGTCTGACCAGCTGGGATCGTCAACTCTAACATGTTAACTCTTTAAGACCAGGGGACTTCGATTGCACACACCAGTCAAAACCTCATGGGTACACTTTCAAGGGTACAATGTTTGTCATATCATTTTTATGCTGTACTCTTTTTTGGTGGTTATTTCTATATGTTCTTAACCATTTTCTGCAACAATATTGGCATAACATTTCTTCATCCATTTTTGTTATATTACAAAATATCTTATTAATGAGGATTTTGTCTTGTTTTTCAGTGATAAAACTTAAAACAATCTACAATGCACTACCATTCAAAAGTTTAGAGCCGTTAAGATATTTTTATTGGCCACCAAAGCTGCATTTATTTGATAAAAAATATAGTAAAATAGAAAATATTAGAAAGCAATAGAAAATGTTACTAAAATGTAAAATAGCTGTTTAAAATAACTGTTTTCAATATTTATATTTAAATAAAACACTTTTAAAAAATGAAATATTTTGTAACATCTGTTGAATGCATCCCTGAATAATTAATTAATAAAATTATTATTCTTATAAATAAATAAATAAATAAATAAATAATCTAAACTGACACCAAACTTTTGAACAGAAGTGTAAATGTACTCTGGGTACACACTAAGAATGTTTTTGTGTATTGATCATTTTGGAAATGTTGTATTAAAGAGTCAATTAAACATAATTGTTTGTCTTGTAAGAGCATTAGATATTTTGCATTATACCTCCTGAAACAGTATTTTTTTCAATATATATAATATATAAAAAAAATCTATTTGTGTATGATTGAGAAAAATATATACAGTACAGACTGTATATATTACAGACTTATATCATTAAAACTATATGCCAATAGGTTGTGGCCAGTGGGTGAAAAAATAAAGAAACATTCAAATCAATAAAATTTCTTAGTGCAAAGCATCAGATCCTGACCACAAAGTGAAGAGATTCTGAGTTTAAATATGAGAGAAACTATCTGAGTCATGTGAGAGACGGCCTTTTATCGAGGTCCTACCCCAGTCCCAGCTGAGGCGGCTGATCTGAGAACAGCTGGAGAAACACAGGTCACATGGGACTGGGCTTTCCCTCCTAACAGCTGGGAAAACAAACCACCTCAGGACTCGGTACATAACCATACATACACACCCCCATCATACATGCACAGACATTAAACCTCTGCTTTAAACCAACAACATCAAACATTGCCCTTTAACCATCATCACATTTTCCTAAGAAACTTTACTGCACACGCACAAAGCAGCAAACACTAAAAATGTTTTTTAGTGCTCATTCATACACACATTGACAGTTTTCAGCGGTTTCATGGTTTGAAAAGTACAACAGTAGCACATGCAGTACAAGAACTAGAGACAAGGCCTTTATTTATGTCTGTTTAATACACATCCGGAATCCTTTAGAGAGTTATGAATACAAAATGCTCTTTGCATGAGACTCTTTAAACAGAGTCAGATCACTTCTGGAACAGATGTATAAAAGGAACACTGTGGATTTATAAAAACAGATCAAGTCTTTCATGTCATAATTATAAACACTTAATCATTAAATATGTTGATGTGCCAATACAACATTGCTGAGTATTTGTCTAATTTTCTCTCTTGACCACAGGACAGTTTCATAAATTAAGGAAAGAAATGTCTATGATTAAACTGGTTATTAAATTAAATACTGTTTATGATTATGTTTTGAGGAGGTGAGGTGGTGCTTTTTGGAAAGGAATGTAACTAAATTGTATCACTTTATTTTATTCTGTTACAAGAAAAGTTAACTGTTAACTGTTGTGTCAACCAACAAATAGATAAATTAAAGATAAATTAAGTGTGTTGGCTTAAAAGTACAGCGAAGCACTAGCTATAATAAATAATAACCATGAAGTTCATGAAAGAGTGACCTGTGGGATTGTGTTTTCACACATTGTGCAGGTTTTCTTTTCTCTCCTCTGTCTTCTGCAGTTCATCTTTTGATCCATCTGTCTGCCTGTCCACACATCAGTGTGTGTGCGTTATTGCCCAGGCTGCTTTCTCTCTCAGTGGAAGAAGAGAAAACTGTTTTATCAGAAAAAAGCTCCCTTTGTAACCATGGGAGACTTAAAAACTACTTTTTAAAAAATGTACGCAAACCTTTGAACATTTAAATTTGTCTTGTAAATGTACTATTATTATATTGTTCTCCAAGGTTAGTAAAATTTCAATGCCAAAACATTTTGACCTTCTTTCTTAAATAATCAAAGACAATGCGATTCCTCATTATGACATCCTTAATGGATAATAAAATAAGATAATACAAATGTTTTATCACAAGGATGAGAGAGGCTGAGGGGTTGGATACTCATCCATCATCTTTATGCAGCGTGTAACAACATAGTTCACAGCTTATCAGAAAGTTTGTCTTACACCCATGGATGTCTGCAGGAACAGGAGCCTGACAGGCCGACAAAGACAGATGAAATCTGAATGTCAGCAGGGCACTGCCGTCCAGGGTGGCAGTGCAGGGGACATGAGGCTAAATATAGTGAAGGTGGACTGCAAGTAGGAGGGGGTTGATGGCAAGGGTGACAATGTTTAAAATCACAGTGCATAGTTGACACTAAAAGAGCCCCATGTCTCAGATTAGAGGAGATCACACTAAGCATCATCATTCTGCTCAAAAAACGGAAACTAAAGAATTGTCAGCAGCATGGTGTGGCAATTTGTAGCTCAGAATGATTTCATACCTAATCTTACCCATTCAATCCGAACACTAGTAGCCAACACTTGCTGTATCCCCACCCACTTTCATCAGCATCTTGCATGTCAAATTTGCATTTTCAAGTGTTATCAAAGTCTGTTCAGATCATGCATATTGATTTATTCATTCAGACTGTTAAATTTATGTTCTATATAGTGTGAATTTAGTCTGGACACACCACACCCACCATGTTGTCTTTGTCATGTGAACTACCAGCATCAGCTCCATTTCTTCATTGTTGTCATTTACAAATCCTTGGCATAATCCTCCTGGGATAGTAAATTGTCAATTGGAGGCACACTTCAGAAGTAGTAGGTCTTTTCGCATACTTTTTTTATGAATACTGTGAATTTAGACATATTGCTCTTTTACATACTGTTTTTCCAAGTATTTGATTTTGGATGCAGTCACTGTCTTTATAGGCCAATTCACACCAACAGTCGGCAACAGATGCTTTTTCAAGTTTTCTAGGATCAGTGTGTTACTGCTGTCGGTGTTTGCTGGAGCTTGTTTCTGGCGATTGAGCATACTGAATTAACACTTGTTGGGTCGTGGAACGTCTGAGAAGTGACCTACTGTAATTTGGCAATTGTTCGTGTTTGTCCACATTTGTCAGTGCAGTGTGAATTGGCCTTATGAGTGAGTCATTACATTATTCAGTCAGCTGATTTATTCAAAACACGGATTCATTGAGTGTGTCATTGAATTGGTCCCTAAACCAACTTGTTCAAAAACGCAAATTCAATAATAATTTAGTAATAAACCTCTACTAGTGTGTTGCTCTGCAATTTGCAACAGTTGATTTTACTTCATTTGAGTTTACATTTTTTTTTTTTTTTTGGCTGAGCAAAACTACACCTTAGCAATAAATGGGAATATTTTAAAATGTAAGTTACTCAAAATTAATATATTAAATGTATTGAATTACTGATTTTTTAATATATATTCTTAATCACAACTGAGCTGATATTTGGAACAACACTTTTGCTTGTGTGATCTTGCTTAATGTTGGATGACTTCCTCTTCTTTTTTAAGAAATCTAAGAACATTCCAAAGCTCTCAGTGGCAAAAGCATGAAGCTTTCATCAGCTTTAAAATGATTTACATGTTTTCTGTCACTCTCAGTCTCCAAATACAGCCTGAAGTGAGCCCATATTTCAGAGGTCACAGGTCAAAAGAGTTTAAACCCATTACATGGTGAAACAGTAAGGACTTTTCCACTAATTAGGAAACAATTGATTAAAATTACACATATGTGTAGTAGGTTATAGTTTAATGGTAATATGTTATAGTCATTCACAACAACAACTCCTCAGAGGCACTTTCTCCATTCTAGGCCTAGAGAAATTTCACAAGTCAAAACACATTCAAACCATTAGATTTGTATGACAAATAAGCACTTAACCTCTGTCTCGAGTAATATATGACATTCTTTAAATGCATAATTAATTAACAGTATATTTTCAAAACATTCTGTCTGTCTGGTCATGCATGTGTGTGTAAAACGGCCTTTAGTAGGCTTCTCCTGCTGGCCAGATGTGCTGGTGAGAGACGCCTTCACCCCTGGACATACGTGTGGGCACTAAAGGCTGTGGAGTGATATGAATCCTGACAGGAACCTGGCTGTCATGAACACAAAAACTTACCCTGCTCTGCAAATGTTTGAACACGTGTAGGACATGCCACACACACAGCCTCCACTACCATATATGTATGCTATGGAGATCTACATGTGTTTGTCTGCGGGAAATTAAAGTTTTAAATGTATTATGCAGAATGTTACTGATGCATAATATGTCCATGGTCCAAGAGAGTTTTAGTTCTAGTGAATGGTCACCAAGTGTTTTCACCATTTCTTAATTTAAATCGACTTATAATGGTTGTGCAGTGTGTGAAGAACATTTTTAAATACATATATTTATATAATCCATGTGATTTCTCAATTAAAAAACAAAAAGCATTCATAGTAATGGTGAAAGAAGAAGCAAAATGATGGTTTAAAATAAATTATTATGTGACACTTGTCTTTTAAATATAGTTATTATTAATATGTGAATTTGTAGATTTTACCTTTGTATGCTTATATGACAGCTGACACTATCAGTTTGATGCCATAGCCATATAAAAAACATCCAGATAAGTTCATTGTAAAGTGCATTATACAGTACGTTTAATATAGAATTACATAGTATTAATTAATTAGTATTAATGTAATTCATTTAAATGTAGTATTAATAGAAGCAAGCCAATTTTCAATGTTAAAGATTTGCATTTAATTATGAGAAATGTTTTATTTTATTTTTTGCTATTTAAATGAAAGGTTTAAATAATAATAATAATAAAAAACAGAAACAGTATATGTGAGGTTAACCATGTAAGCTGAAGAAGAGACACACTTGTAAAGCTTACACAGGTTTCCTGTGCGGTAACTGACAGTCACGTCCACTTCCTCTGGCTCTCCAGAAACAGGGCCCTGATGAAGCGCTCTCAGGGACCTGCCCTCACAGAGCTCTTTAAATTGCCATTCTTCCTCAGGACCACAGCAACTCATGCAACCCAAAGCCTTGACTTTCCCCACTGCTGCTGTAACGCTGCCTATCTACAGAAGACAGAAAGAGAGACACTGATGGCTTTACCAGAGTCCAGTGTTTCTGGTATCACATCCATTGTTATACATGCAGTATCACATTTTAAAAAGACAATACGCAGAGGAATCATTTATTTCACATTGTTGACCTACCTTAGTTGACTGCCAGTCAATCTAGCTCAACAGGTGAATGTGTGAAAAATCACACAGGGCCACAATTGCAGACATGTGGCCTCCTTTCAGGGTTTAATAATATTCAAACACCAAAAGGACACTACTCTGGGGCAAGTGGTGAGAAGCTCGTGTGCTTTCTGCAAAGGCCACTGGGATATTTACAGCATTTGGACATGTGAAGGTCACAGGCGTAAAGCAGGATGATGGCTTTCACAAATGGCAATTGACTTAAGAGCCCCCAACCGGATCCCCGAGTGTTCATTGGATGCCGACAGGCCAGGCCTTCATACCTGTGACTGGGGCTCAATACATCAGTGAGAAGCCTGCAGTAAATCGGAGACCTAAAATGGATCCGCTGACATCTCTGTACAATAATTAAACTATCGAGAGGGCTGCGGGGGTAAGGAGGACTGGGGTGCAGACAGTTCCTTGATGTAGGAAAAATGGGGCGGAAACTCATTCTGAGAGCAGGGGACTGAGAGCTGTAAAGGGACGTCTGCGGCCCAGAAGTTGTGTCCAGTGAATATTTCAACTTGAAAAGTTTTTTCCTCCTTAATTTTCTGTCTGGCAGCCCTTTCCCTTTCATATAATTTAAGGGCTGCTCCTAAGGAGCCCTGGGCATGAGTATGAATCGGCCCCCAGGTCCTGACTTTTATATTACTGTAGAAATACATAGAGACACCACAAGAAATGCTGTTCACTGCTGTATTAGTCTGTTTTCATTCATTTTAAGTGCAGAGATGCCTATTATATTTCAAATATTTATTCCTTTAATTCAGTTGCCAAATAAGAGTTTAAGTTATAGCTGTGCTGTAATTATTACCAAGTCAGCAGCCTAAAGTTTTTCATTTTACGGTGCTAAAACAAAGTTACCCTCAGACATACTACTTAAAGGGATAGTTCACACCAAAATGAATTCGAAGAATGTTAGTAACCAAATAGTTGCCAATAACTGGCAACTGTTTGCTTAACTGATAAAAAAAAAAAAAGTAAGTTATGAATAGCAGTTTTAAAGATGCTTCCTCAACATTGTTTTATCCCTAATACCTTTACCTGAACTGACATTTACAAATTAACAATGATACAGTGATCTGATTGCATTAAATTTAGGTAGTTAAACTACAATCAATGGACATGTAATAGATATCAATTCAATTGGCTTGTGGGGCAATGCATAATCAATGCATAACATTTATATCACCAAAGGAACATTTTGTTGTATGAAACAGCATAGTCAAGTCATCACAAAAAAAACTAAAGAACCACAACCTACAGACATTATAACTTTTACTTTCCTTAAATACATTTTCTGTGGTGAAGGAACCTGTTCACAGTGAAGTAAGAAATAGTATAAAGTGCATTATGGGAGAGGTCCGGTATCATGTAGACAGGCCTGTGAGCCGTAGCTCTGATCATGCCCGGGTCCGTAGCTTTAACAGTGGCTAGTAATTTTTATATGCACCTGTAATAAAAATGTGATGAAATGCTGCAGCTGTAGGTCTTCTTGACACGTTAGCCTCTCCTTCCAAATCTGTCTATGGAAAAAACATAAGGATAGCAAGCCAACACATAAACGCACTGTCTCTCTCTCTCTCTCCCTCTCTCTTTCCCTCTCTCTCTCTCTCTCTCACACACACACACACACACATATAGGGAATGATCACGTACACACAGGAATGCACACATGTGCCAATGCTTATGTTGTAGCCTATATCCTCTAAAAATATATACATACATTCACACAATCCGCTCTGACACACACACACACACACAGAAGGATGGATGATTATTTTAGCATATCGGTTCCTAACTTTCCTGTGGGACTCCTGAAACAGATATCACAGGCAGCCGGAGTGTTTGAGACTAAGTTGTCAGAGTCAATCTCTCAGCACTGTAGTTTTACCCGAATTCTTCATTCACATTTTGTAACTGCCACCTCAAATGTTGGAGGGGCTTTAAAAGGCTTGTTACATTACATTACAGTCAGTAATGCAGCATTTGGAGTATTTGACCTTATATTGTATTTAAAACTCATTTGAAATTGAAAAAATAAATGATTGTATCCATTTAAAATTTATTTAATTTATTTAAATATAGTTCTTTCATGACAACTCTCTGAGGGATTGGTATGGTAATATACATGACAATTTTAATGTGTTTGGTCTTGGCAGAATAGATCTGCTACGATGCTGCTGCTGCTGCCAGTACATCCACAACATGCTGCTGTGAGTCTTTAAGAAATACTGCTGCTGCACATATAACATATTTGAATAACCCCATAGCATTTATGTTTACCCTGAAGCAGATCTATTCAGGTGGAGCTGGGGAAGGTGGAGGGTTTCTGAAGCACGCTGAAACTGCTACAGCAAGCACTAGCCAAGTATTTAAATGTTGAGCAGTGACCACTTTGGCTGCCGATTTAGGAGAGAACCAAACTGAGGAGAGCCACAGCCCCGGCCCCCATCATGTATACCTTCTACAGATGCACCATCGAGAGCATCCTGTCGAGCTGCATCACTGTGTGGTATGGCACCTGCAACGCGTCCTGCCGAAAAACTCTGCAACGCATAGTGAAGGCAGCTGAGAAGATCAATAGTGTCTCTCTCCCCTCCCTCCAGCACATTTACGGAACCCGTCTCACCCGCAAAGCCCTCTGCATCGCAGGTGATCCCACTCACCCATCACACAGCTTCTTCAGTCTGCTGCCATCAGGGAGGAGACTGCGGAGTCTCCAGGCCAGGACCAGCCGACTGAAGGACAGCTTCATCCACCAGGCTGTCAGGAAGCTGAACTCCCTCCCGAACTTGCCCCCCCTCCCCTCTTCTGCCCCAGGCACCACTGAACTATGAACTCCCCCACCCACACTAATTATATGATGGCATGCACTAGTCACTTTGTGCAGCATTGGGCTGCTCACTACCTCTTTCAGCATGGAACTGACGTCATTCCACTACCTCATCAGTCAGTTAAATAAAATAACTGCTCTTGAGCCCTTTGTCACTTGTCACTTTAATCTTAATAAGATATTTTTAATAAGGGATTTTTTTTGCACTAAAAATCTTTTATCTGCACTGTTGTTCACTTCATTGATTTGCACTATATCTGTCATTTGCCTTGCGCTGCTTTATTTAACTTTATTTTTAATTTTATTATATGCCTTTTTTTAACATTCCCTTATTGTATAGTTGTATCTACATTTTATATTTGATCTAGATTTTTTAATCTTTAATGTTAATATTATCTGTATGCACCAGGGTCTGAGAGTAGCGCAATTTCGATTCTCTGTATGTATGTACTGTACATGTGGAAATTGACAATAAAGCAGACTTGAACTTGAATCAGCTCTGCCATGTGATAATGTAATTTTGTCAGATTTTGTAGAGTTAGACTTACTGGACTGTGCCATCTAGAGTTTCATGCCAGAACTTTGGATTCAAAATACATAAAGTCTACATTACATTAAAAACTATTCCACTATTTATTTCGTATAAAAATATAAAATATTCAACAATATGGACCACAAAACCACTCTTAAGTGTACATTTTTCGAATTTGAAATGAGATCATCTGAAAGCCAAATAAATAAAATTTCCATTGATGCATGGTTTATAAGGATGTGACAATTTTTAGCCGAAATACAATTATTTGAAAATCTGGAATCTGAGGGTGCAAAAAAAATCTAAATACTGAGAAAATCACCTTTGAATTTGTCTATAAGTTTTGATATATTCACAGTAGGAAATTTACAAAATATCTTCATGGAAAATTATCTTTACTTAATATCCTAATGATTTTTGGCATAAAAGAAAAATCTATAATTATGACCCATACAAAGTTTTTTTGGCTATTGTTACAAATACACCACAGCGACTTAAGACTTAAGGGTCACGTATATCCCTAAAATCACCCTGACATCCAATAACCAACAGAATTACTAACAAGGCATTGGTGGAGCACAGTATGCCACTGCCAGTCCACACGTTCACACCACAGCACCAGGGGCCCATCTGGGCTTAACATGTGATTTCTTTAACAATGTTCCAGTGGCTATCACAACATCGCGCCCAGTCTGCTTAATATCGTGGTTCTTATGACAGTGTAGCACCCCATGCTTCAAATATGCCAGTTCTTCTGACAGTGTAGCACCCCGGCCATTTAACAGGTGCCTGTTTCTCCTGCTATGACAACATCACACCAGCACTCCATAGGCCAGTTGTCACCAGGCTGTAGATATTGTGTGGACAGAGGAGCAAATGGCTGCAGAAGTGTTTGTACATGTGTGGTTGTGTTTTTGTGTGTGGACGGCTTTGGTGAATTGGCCTCAAAATATTTGGAAAGGAATTTTTGCTGTAAAACAGATATGTAACCGTATATTTTGGTTCATTAACAGCCATTATTTTAAGGCTGTGGCCATGCTGTTGCCCATAATATGTGTATGTGTCATTCTAGTTTGTGTTTGTGTGTGTGTCAGATGTCGATTTCACTGAAACAGGAGCCATGTCCAATCTTCTGGTATTCGGCTGGTCCCCTTTTCTCTGTCTGTCTACACATCATAGCTCCTGGTACTAACAATGGGTCCACTATTACGGGACACTGCCTAACACAGGCCAGACAGCAAACATACAGCTGTGTAAAGACACACAGTCCGGCATCAGAGAGCTAATCTCCTTCAGGAATGCTAACACTGTTGAGATGACACCAGAAAATGAACCATCTGAATACCAAAACAATGAAATTAGGAATCTAACACTTTAATTTAGTATGATTATAAATAATAATAAAATATATAACTGAAAAATACTAAATATTTTCATTAGAAACATGTAATCGTGTTGACCCAGTTGACCTACAGGACACTTGCCTTGCCAAACCATGGTCACCGAGTGCTGGCAGCAGAAAGTATGAAACCACTCAAAGACTAAACAGCTGGAGGTCTTTTGACTGAATATAACATAATGAAGAGGTCTTGAGACACTTTGGACTGCTTTGAGTTTGACACTGCATCTTAAAAACGAGGCACTCCTGGAGCAACAGACAATGCAACACTCAAAGATGATAATGAAATAAAATAATACAGCATATTTTTGGTATGCCTGCCATGTTCCAGGGGTTGATGCCAGGGACCCCCAAATGTAATAACCCCTTCATAGAAAGTCTGTATTATATATATATAAATCAGTTTGTAAAATATAAAACATGACATAATTGGCATTCTTGAACAGGAATTCTTTTTTTTTATTATTGTATAATTTTTTTTTTTACTACATTTTACTATATATATAAATGAACCGTTTAAAACGATTCAGTTCGATTTGGTGAACTGGTTCAAAAAGATCCAGTTACATCGAATGATTCATTGTCGAACTTTAGAGTTATTAATGACATAATTTTGATTTTTGGATGAACTATCCCTTTAATAGCCAAAGGACACCAGCGCGAGATTATGCATTATGCAATTAGTGCTATCAATATGAAATCAATAAAATTTCAATAATGTATTAAGTGCCTGTGTTACCTTTGAGAGCCCTACAACCCTAAAACTGCTTTTGTAAAACCTTTTATCCGCTCTCAAATTTTTCTCTGGAACTCATTTTGAAAATGTCTGGCCTGTTCAGCATTTGCAACAATAATGTTAGAAATGCCATATTTCAAATAAACTGAATTTTCATTTGGAGACTTATCTTAACTAATATCGATATGTACTATTGATTTCATTTATAAGCATGTCATGTAATTGTTATTTTTATTAACCAATTGACAGCCATACTGTAGGTAAAATATATACATTAAAAACCTGCATTCACAACATACATTGTAAAACATTTTTGGTCACACTTTATTATATTCTCGCTATTATCAAACCATTAACTACGACTTTAGCCTCAATAAAATCTTATTAGTAGTTAGTAAGGTAGTAGTTGTTAAGTTTAGGCATTGGGTATGATTAGGGATGCAGAATATGGTCATGCAGATTATGTGCTTTATAAGTACTAATAAACAGCCAATATGTTTTTATCAGGCATGCTAATACACAGCTGATTAATAGTGAGAACTGATCCCTTGTGTTATCATTTTTGTTTCTAAGAAAGTGAAGAAAAAGACAGCTTAGCAAAAAAAAATCTGCGCTTTTAATACTGCGCTTCAAATACTCGTTAGCTCAGACGTTAAAACCTGCCGAGGCCAGAAGTGACACCTTAATCCAGGGTTTAATTTCGAGCAATAGTGGGTGTTAGAGAAACACATGATGTAGCCAGTTGTTTTGGGGGCAGTTGGGCCGCGATCATAAAGGCAGGTTTTATTAGCTGTTGCTTGATTTGTTCCTGCAGACTGTGGAGTGAGCTGCTAAATCAATGCGTACAGCTGTTCTTCCCGCTCGGCCTCTCAGCTCGCACAGCAGGTGTACGGCCCACAACGGCTGTCACACACACCCGCTCACATAACAAATAATAACGGCCTCCACACACACGGACCATCCATCACCATTATGGCCTGGCCCGAGAGACCAGTGCACACATACACACATTCAGCAAAGCGCGGAGCTACACACCCTGCTGCACAAATAGTCTGAAATGGTCACAGATGCACATTCAGCCAGGCCCAGAGTATGTTTGTGTTTGTACATGGACACTATATTCACAAACAAACAGGTACAAACCTGTACAAACCCAACACATGCACACACTGGGACTATCTATCATGGTTATGGCTTTGCTCCACTCCAATAGTTGATGCTGGCAGAGGAAAATGTTCCATGTACTTCAATGAGCAAGTCATTCCTCTCTCAGCTCTGCTCTCCTCACTAGACTCGGCCGTGGCCTGGGACGTCTGAAAAAGAAGACTAAAACCTAATGTTAAATACATTTATAAATGTGAAAAAAACCCAATGAGATCGAAGCAGTGAAAAACAATTAGTCTTCCCTACTGCAAGGCTCCACATCTGGTGTGACTCAATCTGTGGTGCCGTCGGTGGGGGCTGGGGAACATGAAGAGAGGGATTCAGCAGGTGATGGTGGCAGGACCACATCAGACGTCTAAAACTGAAATGGATAAAGTTTGTGTCAGCCTTTTGTGTAGTCCTTAAACAGCAATTTTATCACATTGCGTTGAACTTTGAGCATCATAACTTTGCAGATGTTGTTTAGGCTCTAACAGCAACATTGCACACTAAAGTTAAAATCATCCAACCCTTTAACAGAAGCATGCCATTCAAAAAGCTTCACGGTTACAATGATAACTTTGAGGTTTGACTCAAAGATATAAAACAAACTTATGTTCATGGCCCAAATCCACACGCGCTTTCTTAAATAGAAATAAATGATATATGATTTAAATTATATATGATGTATTACTCACTATTTACATTACACATATTTATAATCTTTATCACATTCAATATCATTGACATTGTCACTGTATATTGTTAATACTGTCCTTCAAATTATTTGTCTTTTTTCTTTCTTTGTAATTTTTATTACACTGAATACTATGTTTCCAATATGCTATTACACTGTGCACCATTATATGGCATGCCTATAAAACACTGAAAAACTGAAACAATGGTAAAGAGAGACTGGCAAAGGATGAAGGGATTTCAGTTAATCATGTTTCCCAACTGCCAGACTGGAGACATAAATCTCCATTTCTCTTGTTGGAGTCCCCCTCTGTGAGATCCTTCTTGTATGAAGTTCCCATGAGCACAAGGTCATTCACAAATCAACTGAAGTTCCAAAGCACTAATGATCAATAAGGGCCGGCACACATGAATTACAGAGCTGCCATCTTTAAACTCCCGGCCTCTACTGTGTGTGCAAATATCTGATGCATGATGCATCTACAGGTGTCTCTTTGTGGTAAAGGGATGCTGGTGAGTGCTAGACACAACTGCAGCTTCCTCAAACAGCTGGTCAACAGTTGCCCGCTGTGGCACATAAAAGCAGGCCAGTGCAGGGCATTGTGGGCGCATGAATATGAGAGGGGCATCATCGCTTTCTGTTTCCCATAAATCAGTGCACATACAGTGCTTAAGTTAACCCAGACCCACCAAAACGGTATCTGTGACAAAATATGCTTGTGGTGAGTATCATATTCCCTGTTTTCACTTTGAATGATGATTATAAACAGCATCACACAGACAATGTGATCCATTCATGAATGAGAGTGCTTTTACATGAGACTAAATGGAGGAGATCGGTGTGTCACAAAAGAAAACAATCACAAGGCCTTGTACGTTTCGCTTTGCCAACATTTCCCCCCTCCCAACAGGAACACCGCCTGGATTCGGTGTGTAAAATGGGATTTTTAGATGCATCTATTAAAAATGCAGGCTACTAAAACCGCACTAACACATTTCATGTTTGACATTTAATTTCCTTTCTAAAACAATTACACTACAATCTACCATCAGCTGCATAACTCTGAATTTGAATAAATCTGCTAAAGTGTGGCTAAGTGCTAAAATTATACAGAAACCTGAGGAGAAAAAGACACAATAATGTAATGAATGAAACAGCTGGGAGTTTAATTAGCTTTTAGAAGTTGTGTGTTTGTGAATATTTATATTATGATGTCGGAACGTGAAATAAATGACTGCGTATGAACCTCATTGCACTCTCTAACAGTCGGCGTCAGTATTGGACTTGCCAAGTGTCATGATTTCTGCCATACTCATTGAGCACAATCTGAATGCTGGATTCTCCAGACTCTCTTAAGTGGTCTGGAGCCTTCCTGGTGCGAGGGGACTATCATCAGTAATATGTGTTCCCCAGGCTCTCGGACAGGTTTGTGACCATCAGTTACCACCCCAGAGTCTTCACGCAATCATTTACTGTAAGTGATCATTAGCAGCCTGCTGTGAGGAAGAATCTGAAGCCAGATATGTCAGATCACAGCGTCTTACTGTTCCAAGGGGGTCCTTCTTTCTAAAACCTTCTTGTTCAGTCATTCTTTGTTCTTTTGCAGGACTTTTAAGGGTTAGGTGTGTAATTTTCACCACTACAGTATGAATTTGTACTATAGGTTTGTCTGAATATCTTCTATTGGTTAAAAAAAAACAATGGTAAAGCCAGTTTTGCTATGCAATGTTTGTCCAAGAGGTCAAAGTTCAAATACTAGAGGTCAATTAGCCGCATCTCCTCCCGGTAATCTTCAGAAGAATTCATTAAAGGAGTGAAGGCTTCACTTCACACCTGTATACGATTCTCTCCATTGCCTAAAGCTGGGGAAAACAAGGAGGTTACTGTCATGACCTTGAAGTCGTTTGCCTTCTCTTCCTGTATGAGATTAACAAGAGCGAAAGGAGGGTTAGAGGAGTGATCAAACGAGCAGTAACTCAGGACAGGGGAACCTATACAGAGTTTGGGGGAGGGTCTGCAGAGAGGTGGGATGCAGAGACCTGGAGGCCCGACACAGTGTAGAAACATTGACAGATCACTCATGTGCAGATGCAGGGGAGGTCTGAAAATGAGTAGCATAGTATGACAGCAAAGATAAAGCAGGACTAAACAGAATGTTGATATAGAGGAAAAAAACAAGGCCACATAATGTGTAAGAAATGGGTGAAAGGATGATCGGTGGTGCAGTTCTGAGATACTAATGCAGATTTGTGGACGAGAAAATCTAAGCGGGCCAAAAATGTATTGATGTCACCTTTGCTAACAAACTAATTTTGAAAAAATAAATAAATAAATACATAAGTTAACAAATAAATAAATATTAGCTATTAATATGTCTTTGGAGCCATATAATGTATAAATATATATAAAAAATACACTAATGTAATATGCATATATTTCTTTGTTTATTAAAGAGCAATATCTCTGCAAAAAACAAATGTATGCATTTAACAATTTATTTATTTATTTAGAGTATGCCTATATAATTTATGTTGTTGTTAACTAAAACTAAAACTTTAAAAATGCTTTGGTATTTACTAATTAAACTAAAATATAAATATTAGATTAGAAACATAAGCCTAAAAAACTTACAACTTACTGGAATAAACTGATGTACTAAAATTAATAAAATTGGACTGGAACTAAATCTAACTAGAATTATATTAAAAAAATACTAATAAAATTACAAAAACACATAAAAGAACCTACAATTAAATTTTAAACCAATTTAAAAAAATACTATAATCATAAATAAATGAAATAACAATGAAATTATGTACTTAAGTATGCAAATATTGCAAGGACCCTAACTTTGGGTTAACCATGTTCAAGGATGTCCTATTCAAGTTTACACAGATTTTCTTTGTTTTCCAAAGAGATTCATTTTCTAATAATTGATAAAATGCTCGGTCCACGCAGGATATGGTTGTCCAGGCTGGCTCTGGGGCCCCTGCCTCTGGTCCATATGTCAGAAGAGGAAGCTGTCTGCCTGGACAGAGCCTGCCGTATTTCTCTCCTGCACCAAGGGAGCTGCTCCCTGCCTCTCATTTCCTCAAGGGACCGCATGGTGATAAATTGAGGGAGGATACCAAGCGCACACAGCAGGGTGGTGAACAGGTCAGAAAGACACACTAGTAGACAGAAATCTCACATACTTACACACATACACACGCATGTTGCATCAGAACTTCAAAAATGTCTTCTAGATGTTGCAATGCATTGCAAATCTTTTGATTTATTCAGTCTAGAACAGTGTCTTTACATTGTGGGCTTGCAATCACTCCCACACACACACATAAAGTATGGTACAGATGGACCCTGTTATCCATGGGTTTCATGTTCAGAATTGAGTACCACCACACACTGGTGAATGGATGTTTTGAGAATCGAAGCGTTACACTATGGACATGGAGTGACGGATTTCATATACAGCGATGGACAGAACAAGGAAACGGCGGGAGAGGGTGGGGGCCGGCTAGTTAGAAACACATTTTTTGATTGCTCTCATGTGTGCAGGATTATGTACTGCTCTCATTACTCTGCAAGTGCGTTCAGTGCCGGTGTGTTTACATTGCCGGACCAAGAACGTGCGCTCAGCCGGGCGTCTGTTTACAGATGCAGTTGGACACATCCTCAACCGGCAGCCTTGAAAGGTAGTAGACCCCTGGCCCCGGGGCATGCTAAAGATATTATATTCATTTATGACTAAACAACAGGAGGGTGAGCGCTGCAAGAGAAGCATGCAGTCAGAAACAGATGCACCACAGGATAGAGAGAGAGAGAGACAGAGAGAGAGAGAGATATGTTTGGGTGATCAGAGCCGCCTGTAATGATCAAGTTCCCTGGCCAGCTTTTCCATCCCATACTGCCAATGAGACATCCGGAGTTCAAATGAGGCACCCAGTCGGTAATGTTACGCAAATATAGAAATCTCGCAGTAAACCATTGAGAGATACAGATATGGCCTGTAAACGGCAGTCCGTCTGTGCTTGGACAACCGCCCGATGTGTCCATGCTGAATGAACTGCTTCAAGATATAAATATGATTCGCTTCCTTATATAAACTACATTGATGTTGATAGAGAGGGAGCATAGGCTGAAAAGCATATATACAGGCGTACAGTTTCAGCTCCATAAATCTGAGCTCCCCTGCAGAGAGGGATGAAACTGCCTCCTACAGGGCTGGAATGGACAGGGAGAGAGTGCCTCATATATCACATCAGCAAAAGATGCTTCCTCCAATGCTGGCTTGGAGATATATTTCTCTCTTGTTCTTTTTTGGAAAGATACAGTAGAAGCAAAAAGGCAATGTGTTCGCCTAGAGCAGAACAGCGCACAGCTCTTGAGCATACAGTACTTATCTGTTACTCAGTGAAATCACAGATAATAACTCCTGTTTTTGATCATTTATTAATTTTCCCTCAAATGTATTCCTTTTCATAAAATCTATTTAACCTAAAATATTCATGTTTCTCTGATGGTCGCATTACATGCAGGTGTGCCTTTCAATATTCTGGAGAGCTGTAACATTAAAAAAAATTTTTTTGAAAGACATATGTTTACCAAGTTTGAAGTTAAAGGATCAAAAATATAGTAAAAATTAGCATGTATGGTTGGTTTAGGAAGCAAGTCCATTTTCAAACACTCTTATTCACATTGTTACAGTTGTTATAAAAACGCTTTATATCAGGGCAGTTGCTTTATTCCTGTTTAGTTGGGTGCAAAAGATCTGACATTCAATGTTACTTCCTCAAGGATCTAAGAGGATGTGAGAGTAACTCTAATAACAGAGCTACCCTCGCTGTCTTTTACGAGATGAAGATTCATGGTCAGGTGTTAACGCACCTCGAGTTTGTTTTCCTTTCTCACCACAAGTAGATTGGAGGGAGAAAGAACCAGAGAGTGTGAGAGAGAGCAAGCAAAGGAAAAGGTGATGAAAGAAACCATCTGGCCCAGGAGCTAATGTACATCAACACATTAATCCTCTATCCCACAGTGATGAGTAGGAGCAAGAGAGAGACAGAGAAGAGCTACAGAAGCGTGGAAAATAAGACGCGTCTAACGCTGGTACCTCTTCCATGGCCAGGGAATATGACCGACCAGTGCTAAAAGCAGAAAAAAGGCACAACACCGAGTCCGGATGTAGTTGGAAAAGAGTGAGATGGAAATATGTTATGAAGACCTAGTAAAGATGAATAAGATAATATATTATCATCTCATAAAAGAAAAAAAAAATCACTCCTGTTTTATAAAATACCAGTAGACACATGGCTAGCAAAAAGTCACACTGAAAATCTCTTTTTTTGATCCCATTTAAACATAAACTGAGTAAAATGATTAAGAATTATTTTAAAATCTGCACTAGTTTTTGTTCAATAATATGATGATGAGTGATGATCATGTGAACTTAATACAAAAGATGTTCTTTGGATAATTCAAAAATCATGCTAGATCACATGATAATCAGGTTTGATAAACTGTTGAAGCTTATTCTGCTGTCATTAAAGCAAATGGGGGACAAACTAAAATACTAAGACATTCACTTTTTCAAAATGTTGGTAATGTAATTTCTATCATGACAGAGGATTTGGCATGGTAATGTACATGACAATGTTAATGTATTGATGGAATAGATCTGCTCTGCTGCTTCTGCTGGGTCAGAGCAAGTGCCAATACATCCACAACATGCTGCCGTGAGCATGTAACACGTACTGATGCTGCACATATGAAACAACCCCAAAAGCATCATGAATCACCCATAGCAAATCTATACAGGTGGAGCTGGGGGAGGTGGAGGGATTCTGAAGTGCGCTGCAACGGCTACTACAAGCACAGGCCAAGTTTGAATAATGAGCATCAAGCTCTTTAGTTCTATTTGTATCAGCATGTCATTATGTCAGACTGAGTTCGACCTATCAAACTGAGCCATCTAGAGTTTCATGACAAAACTTTGGATTAGTAATGCAATTTAGAACAAAACAAACTAGAAGCATTTCCACTAATGTTCTCAGATTTATAAACTTTATTCGATATGTCTGTATTTGAGGGAACCGGTGACGTTAACTATTAAACTGTAATAGTTTAACTTTAATATGGGGTACATTTGCATCAGAGCACTGCGCTTGAATCAGATCAAGAAAACAGCTGGATTCAAGTGTTTAGGCCTACATGCTTAGAGTTTCCGGTAACACTTTAGAATAAGGTTCCATTAGTTAATGTTAGTTAACTACTTTCGTTAACATGAACTAAGCAAGAACAATCCTTCTACAGCATTTATAAGTCTTAGTTCATGTTAATTTCAGCATTTACTAATGCATTATTTAAATCAAAAGTTGTGCTTGTTAACATTAGTTAATGCACTGTGAATTACCATGAACTAACAATGAATAACTGTATTTTCATTAACTAACATTAACGAAGATGAATAAATACAGTAATAAATATATTATTCATTGTTTGTTCATGTTAATTAATACATTAACTAACATTAACTAATGGAACCTTATTCTAAAGTGTTACCGAGTTTCCTATTGATCTGATTATTTTAGGTCTTTTCCAATCTGAACAATTTCATCCAAGCTTTTGATTTCAATTTGATTTCTAATGGATTATTTGTTTGTTTAAATGCACAGAAATGACTGACAATGTAAAATCAGTTTATGACAGTGTGAGTTCATTCAAGCAAAAGCTTTTAGGGGTTTGTTTAAAAGAAAATTGCCATTTCACAACTGTAATTATTGTATTTCATATCCACTCATCGTAATTGCACTATAGTTCATTACTTCTTCATCCTCTCAGAATGGCAGAGCAATTCAGTAGAGCACAGGACCCAATTCACCACTCTTTTTCACTCACTGAGCCCATGAAACTTAAACTGGCAATAAAAAATTGTCTGTTTCAATTATTGTCATCCACCTTACTTGATCAAACTCAAAGAGCACCACAGAACCACCATACCCTTTGCTTCTGTACACAGGAAGTGATGTGGAATTGTCTCTGTAAGGTATTGCGGGCATCTCTTTGGCATTCCAGCTGACCTTGACGGGTTTCGCCTCATCTATCGGCCACCCTTTTTTTTTTTATGAGGATCAATAGAGCTGTACTCTATAAAAGTTAGTTTAAAAGCACCCCCCCCCCCCTTCCTTGGCATGTTGGAACCGCAGTGAAGCGTGTAATCGTAACACCATGTCCGAAGCTGGAGAGAACTCACAGGCCAAATTGCCTGTGTCATCGCCCATGTCTGGCTGTGAAATACTGGGCCTGACGTCATCGCCCCTCACGGAGGGAGGCAAGTGTTCTCTGGGAGAGAGGGTGGGAAGGCATGTTAACACGGAGAGAGGGGGGTTCCTGCTGGGAATGGTGGATCTGCTCAGATCGTTATATCCTATTCCCTTGATAAGCATTTCAGATTATTACCTATTCCTTTTGCCCTTTAAATTTTGCTTCCGCTTTCTCCTGTTCTCTTCCTCCAGTGTGCCCATCTCTCGCTCTTCATCATGTCCTGTGTTGGTTTCATGGCCATAAACTGTCACTTCTCTCAACCCTGTAGTGAACTCTGGAACTATGAACAGTCAGAGGAACCACAGAAATATTCTAGTATTCAAGATATTTCTACAAGGTCGACAGAGGTGAAACGTGATCACTCTTCCAATGGTGCAAAGATGCAAAATCATCATTTACTAATCCTCATGTTGTTCCATGCATGACATTCTTTCTTCTGTGAAAGACACAAGATGATATTCAAAGTCATTGGGGTCCACTGTTGTTTGTTTTGGACACCACTGATATCCACTGTGTTAACAACAATAGCTGCAACCAGTTTGGTTTTGTTAACTAAAAGTAAAGTAACTTTTCAAGTAAAAAAGAAATTTAATTA
Source organism: Carassius auratus (assembly GCF_003368295.1). Classification (NCBI taxonomy): domain Eukaryota; kingdom Metazoa; phylum Chordata; class Actinopteri; order Cypriniformes; family Cyprinidae; genus Carassius; species Carassius auratus. The sequence goes on along the minus strand of NC_039251.1, from coordinate 16,904,482 downwards.
CAGGTAAAAAGCTGAGCTGTTATAAAGATAATGTTGAAAATCTTGACTTTAAAAAATGAGAAATGTTGGCTTAGGAACTAAGTCATATAAAGTTTAAGTTCTAAAATGACTAGAACTGAAATATAAAGAAGAAATCAAATTCAAACTAAATTCTATAAAGTTAGATAAATAACCTTTAAAATGTATTTTTATGTTGCACAGAAGAAAGAAAAACATTATAAATTTGGAATAACATGAGGGTGAGTGAATGATGGCAGAATGCTAATTTTTGGGGAACTATCCCAAAATAAACTGTCATTGTTGCCTATTATGATAGGATAGGATCTTTGATGCTGTTGTTTGCGACTGGTTACACAAGTTGTTTTGTAGACTGGCAGCAGCTGCCATGCATGCTGATGAATGACTACTTTCTCCATTTTAAGTGTGTGACACATGAAATATGACTGGGATCATCTGTACCTGATCCACTGGGAGATCACTAGAGGGAAAAAAGCATTAACTATGACCTTGAGTTTCTGATGTGCACGCACTGAGTGCTGGCTCACTAACTCTGTTTAACATACGCGCACACACACAGACACACATTTGTGGTTGTATATCTGTTTCATACGCCCCCTCTCAACCATCTGTAACCTGACCATAAGACTGACCCCATTCAGAAGCTGAAGAGCACTATGGAATAAATAGATGAACCAGGTCTATTTATAACCCCTAAGCTGTGTTTATTCTAAAGAAAGATGACTAAGAAAGACACTTCTCAGAACAGTAGTTTTATTTCAGCCATGCACTTCAGAGGCCAAATCCAACTGGAGATGTGCGTCAAGTCTCATAACCCTGTGGTCTCTGTTACATTTTGGGCCCTGTTAGGCCCTGGCGTCCACCCTAAATACCATCTTCATCACAATACTGAATCCTACACATGCAGCCCTGTTGCCTGACTGCATTTCAGTTTATCTGCCATGATGCAGTAAAGATACAGAATGACATATGTAGGGTAAAATTGCACATTTAAGTAAGAAAGCAACATTAATATTATTAAAGGAGTATTTGATTTCTGTTGACCAGTAAATTCAACATAAGAGACGACACAGAGTTCTCATATTGTTACATATTTTTTAAAAGATTCAAAGAAGATATAGTGTGTCATCCTAAATACTTTAACTAAATACTAAAACTGAAACTTGCTAAGATACTCATAATTTACTCATAATTAATCAGCACAAGCTGTTCTTAACAAAAGGAACCATTTAAGGGGGGCATACATTTTAAATATCCATCTATTCAATAAATCACTCATAATTTAATCAGCATAATTTAAACAGAATATTTCTCAGGCACAAAGCAAGATTTTTTAATAACAATAAGTTCTAATACAGAATAAGACAAACTACTGTTTAATAGCTTGGTCAGATTTTTACCCTGATTTTATTTTTTCTTAAATGAGTCATTAATGCTCACCAAAATGTTATATATACATATATTTACAATTTAAAATAACTGCTTTCTGAATTTAGAAAAGGCAGAATTTTCAGCATTACTTCTTCAGTGTCACATGATTCTTCAGAAATCATCCTAATATGTTGATTTGCTGCTCAAGAAACAATATTATTATCATAATTGTTATTATTACTTTATTTTTATGTTTTGAAAACAGTTGTGCTGCATTATGTTTTTATGCAAAACCGTAACACAATTTTTTAGGACACTTTATTGAATTGAAAATTTATTCAAAATCCAAAAACTCTGCCATCTGCACTAGTGTTTGCCCACGTTTTAGTTTCTCTAATCATACGTCATACATCAATTGAGTGTTAGAATCTCTATGGTGGATTATAATAACACTGAGATGACCAAATCATTGTACTACACCAATAATACTTATATTCTCTACTATCTGTTCACAGAGTGAAATAACTTAATATCTTTGTATGATATATAGCCTATAATTTAAATCCATTCCCAATGCTCTCCAAATCTGATATGTGTGACACAGAAAACCAAATCCACCAGATCTGCCTCTTCTATCTCTCTCGTTTCCTCCTTTCTCTTCTGCCAACCCAGCTGTGGACAGCTGCTCCGAATTACCTGCAGGTATTAGTAAGGGTTCCCCCGAGAACGTGTACGAGCAAGAATTACGTGTGGGTTCCGTGTGGTCTCAGTCCATTTTCTGCCGCGATACAATTCGAACCTCTTAACAAGTGTGTCCCCATCCAGACAGGCCAGAAACTCCACTAACCTAACAAACTGCTTACATTCCCAGTATTTGACCACATCAGCTTTGTTTTTCATGCAGCTTTAGGATAATGGAGAAGAAGTAAAGCGAGTGTGAAGGAAAAATGCATAGCATGGAATTTACTCATTTTTGGCAAGTCCTCCCTCAACCGCGTCTCCCACCATCACCCTCTGCCTACAAATGAAACAATTTCTAAAAGTCATCCGATGACAGAGGTGTCACGCCTGAAGCCTGCATAAAAGAATGTTTCTAAGAAAGTCAGAGCACATGCAGACCACCTGGATAAAGATGTCGGCCCACCTGAAAATACAGCTTTTGCTTCTGATCAGAGCAGCAAAAAAGGCCTCTGCACAAACTAACAGATGTATGGGATTCTGTTGCATTTCATTAACAGTTGCAAAAGGTTAACTAGAAAGATCATGGTATGGCCAGATTCACCGGTGCTCTGCAAAATTCTGTAAACAAAATCCAGTCATATCAACAGGAATTGTCATTGTGATGAAAAATGATGACCTGATGGAGGTAAAGGTAACACATCAGTTCATAACATAGTCTATTTGGAAAGCAGTTATTTAGGGATGGTTTGTTTGTTAGCCAGCAGAGTAGCTTTGGCTGTTCGTTTCATCATCATGACTACACTCAAGGTATTTAGTCCTGTATCTGATATACTGTATTTATTATCTGGTCCCTTGTCCTTTCAAAAGTAGAGACAAGTCCTGTAAACACAGTAAATGTGACCTTCAGATATATATGACAAAAGATGATATCTAAACTGATATGCTACTGTATATGTAATAGTTGTACATTTCAGTTTGAAAAAAATATTAACATAAAAAATGTTTACGGGTGAGTCGGAGAGCACATTCTTGCATTTGTCTCACATTTTGGGAAGCTGTATTATTTTAAAAACAACATTCTACTTTGAAAAACATCCTCCGTCTTACTAACAAGCTTTGTAAGCACTAATGAAATGATCACTTCTTCTGCCCCACTATATGTGATTGCCTACTTCGTTTTGTTTTAAATTAGAATATAAACTTGTTTAAATTTCAATTTAAGAGTCTAAAAGAGGACTAGTTGACTAGTGTCCAAGTGTTTTAGCACCTGAAGTCTTGTGAGAGTGATAAACGTCAGGAGGATATTTATAGCGTAGTATATGGAGAATGTCCAAATCCCTGCTCTGCAATAACGCACATGCATCTGCTAACCACATCAGACCTGCCTTCTCTCCTTTTCATTTGCCCCCTCTTCTTTCCTCTGACAGTAAGGCGGCTAATAGAAAAGTGTATAGTATCAGCCCCTTCTGATCTCCCACATCACACTTTCTATTCATTTACACATTCTCTGGCAACCCAAGCAGGCCCCTGGCTCCGGATAAATTTAGCTCACATTCACCTTTAAGAAGTTAAATGATGTTTGATATCCACTTCAAATTATTATTGATACAGCTGGGTGACAGGCAAGTGTTATCTGGCCAGGTAAAGTCACACATAAATGATTTATATGGTAGCTATTAAATCTTAAGTGCCAAGCCAATACTCTTTATCGATGTAACCCTTTTCAGTGTTGATTTCACATTTTATAGTGCTCAAGTTACTGCATTGCTACACAAGTTGTATTATAATACCATGTTTTAACCAGGCACAATGTGGAGAGCTTTGACAGTCTTTTCAGACTGAACTTAAATGTACTTACTGTGTATTTTTCCACATTTACCTTCTAAATTGTATCTACTATCCATCAGGTTCACTGCCTGAAAACACAAACAATGACTGAACTATAACTTGTACGTTTTCTCAGCAGCAGTCCTTGCCAGTGCAGAACTTGCCATTACAATATTAAGGGGTTGTGAACGGTTGCCCGGATGTTGTTAGTGTGTTCTGGGTGGTTTCTCAACCTTTTTGACTCAAATACCCCTTGTCCAACAAGATTCTGAATGAAATTGACATAAAACGAATTAACCTTGATTCATTTTGGATTCCAGAAGAAGTTCTGTATTCCAGAACTGTATGTACTCGAAAATAAAAACAAAGTAAATGAGGGAAAATACAAAGAAATATGACACATCTTGATTTTTTATTTTATTTTATGTAGATTACCATTAGATCATTTCAATATATTCATAATAATTCATCGATTTGAAGTCTTTCTGGAGCCTCCTAAAAGGTTTGCTGGTTGAGCTTCTGGCTGAGAACCAATGATATTAAACTATAGAATATATTCACACATTTAACTGTGTGTTTAATATTCATTATTTTTACCAGTCTATCACACTTCCTCTCACAAAGCCACATCATTTGAGGCATCATTCATGTTGAGGAATGAGTTACACACCCGCATTTAAGGATAAAAGTTTTATTTATATCCCTTACAAAAAGTATGAGCAATAATAATAATGGTGCCTGATAGTTCAACTAAAAACAGAAAATGTAATGTTTTATTGGAGCAGCTACACTCAGAATAAAAGGTACAAAAGTTTTCACTGGGGAGGTACCTTTTTAAAAGGCACACCCTTGTACCCAAAGAGTCCATACTGGTAACTTAAAGTTACATGTTAGTACCTAAAGTGTACTTATTAGTACCTAAAAGGTACAAAAGTGTACCTTTTGAAATGGTACCACCCCAGTGACAGCTTTTGCACCTTTTATTCTGAGAGTGTAGCATGCAGCTCTATGTTATTAGAGGACTTTGGTGTGAAGGAGCTGTTCTGTCGCTCTTGCACAGCCAGTGTGCTGGTGGTATTTTTAAAGATTCATCAGTGACCACAGCTACTTTTCACAGCCAACCTTAGCCAGATACATCAGAACTTAAGAGCATTTGTGTGCCTGGCCATATCCAAGGTGTTGAGAGCATGTTTGGAGAGCAAGAAGAGCATACATTCGAAGGAACGTTGCTAGTAAACATATGAAAGTGTAAGAATGAGTGAGTGTGAAGGACAGGGATACAGCAGCATTGAAAATGTGTGTTTGAGAGAGAAAGAGAGAGCATGTGTGTTTCTGACCATATAAATCATTTCAGCGCAGCTGCAGCTCGCTCCCCGATCTATCCGAAGATAAGCCTTCTCAAATCTCCCTCCGACATCATCTGGCTCTTCACTGACTTCTCAGGTTCTTCTGGAAGCACGTGTGTGTGGATCGCTGCAACTGTAGATGGCATTAAAATGAAATAAATTCATCTCAGTACAAGTTGATACATAATTGTTGATTTTCACATATTACAATACAAATTAAATTTCAAAGTACATGTTAAATACATATACGTAAAATGTATTGGAGGTGATAAAACAGGACAATATTGGATAACAGAGACAATTTGATTTATTATCTGATAAAATGTGTGTTTGTGTATATCTATATACAGTATATGTATAAACATATACACACACACATATATATTCATCCTGCTTCACAGAGGACGGTTTAGGTTGCAAAAGTACAGAGGGAAGTGTGAATTTTCAATTTAAACTGCTTTATCCACATGTAAAGGGCATGTGGGTGGACAGGGTGATTTTAGCAGGGGGGATTGAGAAAGTTCCGGGAGTAAGAAGAGAAGAAAACAGCAGATGGACTTTGGATCAGTCTCACATTGACTTGGCAGTCAGATTTCATACTTTGCACGTATGGAGTGATTCTCTCCTTCAGTCATACAGACACACACACACACATACAAAAAAACCCCCCAGAAAAATAGATAGAACTTGGAATGAATTAAATTTTAGGATTGTTTTTCAAGACTAAATGTTTTGACATATTCTGAGTATGATGCAAATAAATGGCTTTTGCTAAAATGTATTATTAAATCTGTACTTACAGATATACTCAGAAATTCCTTGCTGTCCTACTGACCGCAAAAACATAAACATTAACATAAGGGCAGATAATCGAAATAAGTAAAAACATCATGTGTACAAGATATATAAGGTGTGGAAGCATCAGTCATCATATTCAGGCGCTTGTCACAATAAAAATGCTGTGAATTATTTGTCAGCAGCTCCATGGGCCAGCCTGGGCAACAGAGTGTGTTTTTTGGAGCCTGGCCTTTTGCACGGGCAATATAACACAATAAGGTTACATTAGCCGTTACTTTTCCCAGTAGAGATATACTTAATGAGCTGGAGACATCTCCAAACCCAGGGCCAACACTCGCACCTCACACCTCAGGCGATGGGGCAACAAGAGCGTGAGTGTTTTTTCGGTCAGGCGCATCATGGCTACAAACCAGACTGAAATACATATTAACGCCAACATGTTTACAGTCCTTGGGGAATGTTATAAAAAAAACTATTTTATATTACACACATACATTTTGGCTAAAATTTCTGTCCAAAGCAAAATAAATAAATTAATAAAATTAATAATTAAAGAAAATTGCAGCATCATTCATTAACAACTGGCCATCCTCTCCTGTCCCTTCTACTGTGTGTTCATCTCAACATGTTTAGCTCAGACCCATGTGCCTACAAGATTTGACCAGGAATGCCACTGATCAGCACAAAGTCTCAAGTCTTATCACTGTACTGTGTGATCAGAGTTATTTTGTCTGTTCCCACAGGTGTCAGAGATAATACGGCTGGTCATGTGATGGACATGGGATGCCAGGGAGGTCTGAGCAGCCGAGAACAGAACCAGCGGCCTTCAGCCCGGTCTGGAATAGCAGTGTTAACAATCATCACGCGAACAGTGATGCAACCACGTAAAGCACTGACATCACTTTACTGTACAACTGCAGGAATAACACCACTGACCCAATTCACAATGATCTTTAGGTATTTAGATTGCAGTTAAAGAAAGATCATCATTTTACATGTGATTTTAATTTAGAACCTTATTCTAAGTGTCCTTCCATTCAAATTGTAATTGTTAGCTCAGTAAATTGTTACTTATATGTAAAATACAAATAAATATAACTACAGACAAATTTTTTCATCAATTAGATTTCTTCTAACTGATGTGCTTCCCTGTCAATTTTCTTTTCTATCATGATCATATATACATATACTTTATTTGTTTTCTAAAATGCTTGCCATTGATGTCATTAGAAAATCTAATAATTATAAGAATATATAGTTCTCTAGAATTTAACATTTCATAGCTTCCTAAATAGAATTGATTAAAATAGTAATAATAAAAAGTTTAAAGCTATTACGTGTCCTCTAAAATGAAAATTAAAAAATGTTTAAAACAATCCTATAGGACAGAAAAGCTTCCCTTACTGAATAATGACACACACACACACAATCCACTTTTTCTTGATAGTACATTCTTCAACTTTGGGGGGTTTAAATGGGCTTTCCAGGCTAAATTAAAGAACATGTTTTCGGAATAACATATCTCCAGAAATAAGGTGCAGAAACACACTTAATGTGGTGCAGGACAGATGGCAGAATAGAAAAAGACCCACAAATTGCTGCCTTTGGACTGTCAATAAATACCAATCATTAAAGAATATGGGCAGCAGGATGTAGTAATTTAGAGGTTCAGGACACACGCACAAACCCCAAACATTCAGTGACTGACCTCATTAACTCAGAACAGACACTAACAGAGCTGCCGGTCATCCCTCTCGTTAACACAGCCCTGGGGTACAGACAAGGAAAAGAGTGGCAGCTGTCCATAGGGAGCTAAAGCATTCTCAGAGCACAGACTCATCTTCCCTGAATTAGCTCAGGTGACCCTGCAGACCCTCTGCTGTAGGGAGATGACCTCCACCTGCCCCTGCCTAGACATGCACCAATAACAATAATTCTGAATGCCTGCTTAATTGAAACTATCAATTCAGAGAAGGCTGTAGTTCAATACGTACAGTATATGGCTGTGATACTGAAGACTGAAACATTAAGTGAAAATAGGCCCAAGTGTTTCAGGCTAGGAGCTGATATGACCTGCAGGTGCTCAGAAACATCAAAGGAAATTCACTTTTGGAATTCATTTGAGCCTTCAGGGCAAATCTAATGCTCACCAGCTTGAGGATTCATCTCTATGCACTTTAAAACTGAAATAAGTCATCTCATTTCAAGAAAAGGTTTTTGAATAAGCTTAATGCATAATTTGAATATTCATATGTATTTTCAGTGTTGAAAAAGTTGCGCTGCTTTATATTGTTGTGGAAACAGTGATACTTTAATAGAAAGCTATATTACTTACATATTACTAATATTATATTTAACATTATAAATGTCTTTACTATCATTTTCTATTAAATTAATTCCCCAAACCATTAAAAGGCATTTCTCCGACTTCATCCACAAACTTCTCAGTGATCTTGTCACAGTGCATTCTGGGATTACATTATCTGTTCTTCTATACATATAAGTGCATCTATGATGCCCTAAAATGCTGTCTACATAGGCAGCTCACCAGGTTTTTGGAACAGAGCAAGTATGAAGAAACTAAGTACAAGCACAGAGGAGCATCATTAATGATACCGTCTACACCAGCGAGGCCTTTCATTTGAAGGGCTCTTCTTTTATAAAATGATTATTTGTTTCACAGATGGCCACAGATTTGCGTGTGTTCCTATTATGTCATCCATCCCACAGAAAAATTCATTTCCTTTTAAAAAATGAGAAAAGCAGGGAGACTGGTTTGTAAAAGTGAAGAGGGCCTCACGTTGACCATACTGTGCCTCTCACCGCAAATAAGAAATAAAACTTGGGTAAGAACAAAGCCCAAAGTATCACTCTAAATTGGAATTATAATACTCTGAATGAATGTTATACCAGACTTTACATCCCACCACGTGATGTGTCATATATCAAAGTTATATTACAAAGCACATTTCCATCTCACAGGACCTCAGGGGGATGGATAGTGGGACAGCGGTGCCAAACACTGGACACCAAACTCAACCCTTATTACAGGCTTTAAATGGTGAAAGTTCATGACCAAAAAGAGGGGTTATATATTATATATAAGATTTCATTTTATTATTATACTAAATTCAGAGCTATGATAATAGCTGTACTGAAAAGGGACTCAGATTTAGATGATGTGAGTCTGCTGTACTTCTTGTACAACCTACAATTTTAAATTTAGTTTAATAAAACATGAAAGAACATACATACTGTCTATGTCCTTTTGGTCTAAATGATGTTACAAAGGCCTTTCACAGTGCTTTTACATACTGTGCCAGCAGAGGGAGTTTTGAGTTTTCCTTTCACACAAAACACTTGCTTACTGAAAAAAAAAAATACTTTAGTGCAAAAGTGCAAAGTGTGAATGAAACAAGCTCCCTTTACTTTGCATTCCTTAGTATGTCTTTGTATTTTTCAGATAAATATTTAATTCTGAAGTATACATATCCTTTATGTAAACATGATTTACTCTCATTCAGAAGGGAAGAAATGTAGGATAAATTGCCATTTATGAATACTTCTATAGTTAGCTCAAAGTGTGGTGAAATAAAATGAAGGTAGATTTAAGCTCACGGGGTACGGGGTGTTAAGTACACCTGTTGCGGGCTGAGGCAGATGAGCTTGGCAAGGTCAGTTCAGATCACGCGGGGGCCCCCATGGTCTCTGTGGATCTCCGGTGTGAATCCGCATGGATTGCACGAAACCTGTCAGTCACAGAAAGGAAAAACATCTCAAGTTGGTTCTGCTGCCTCTCTGAATCTGTAGGATAGATGAGCGTCACATTAGGCTGATGCAGTGACATTCTCACAGTGCCGTTGTAACAAGATAATGGTCTTACAATATTACACTGACACTGAGAAAACATTTTGCACACATGAAGGATATTATTCACAGCATAACGCAAGGCCTCCAAACTTTCGCTTGCAGGTGATCATGCACCTCCTTCTAGTAGATCATATGTAATGTAAATTGCTGCTATTTCTGAAAATATTTAAAGGGAAACATTACCTAAAAATAAAAAATCGGTCATCATTTACTCACTCATGTCGTTCCAAAACTGTATTGACTTTCTTCTGTGAAACACTGAAATATGTCCAGTCCGGTGTTGCTGTTTTGGACCCTATTGACATTTAATGGGACAAAAACAGTAGAAACATTCTTCGAAATGTGCCCCACAGAAGATAAAAACTCATACAAGTTTGGAATGACATGAGGGTGAGTAAATGACCAGTTTTTATTCAAGAATTGTCTTCGATATCTCCTATTGTTTTGTTTCTCTCCTCCGGGGGTGGAAGATAAACCAGAGAGAAATGTTTATTATTATTATTATAGCATGGGCTGAACTGGACTGAGCATACATACATCACAGAGGTCTGTTCCCTTCCTGAAGTTAAACCCAGATTAGGATGGTGTGACTTCAGTGGAAAACAGGGAATCCTGGGAAGTCAGAGGCCACCCCCATGGGACTAACTCCTGACCTCTTTGTGAGCTGAGAACAGAGTTCCGAGGGGGTGAAACAGAAAGAAGGACACCGAAATGATTGAGTTTTGTTTTCCCCATCAGAAAAGGTTAGAGGATTTAGACCAAAATCAACCGCCCCTCTTTATCTATCACCCCTCATCTGCAGAGTACAGTGCAGCTGTCCCTATTCCCTCTAATTTTTCTCTGTCAGATTTCAGCCTATAATTAGCAGAAAAGACCTCAGTGACTCCTCACGAATGTGAATGTGTCTATGCTGTCCAGAACTAATAGAACTAATCCCCCTCCTCCTCCTGGACATTGCTCGGCTGACAGGTTCACAAGTGTACAATGAGCGTGGTTCGGTTTCTCAACATGACAACATATCCACTTAAACTCCAATACAGTGTACCTTAGCAAGCACCAAAGCCAAATCTCTGATCAGTTACAGACTCGTGTGCTCCCCATGCACTCTGATAAACATCTTTATGCACTGGAATTACATCTGCACTAAACGATAATGGAGTTTAGACCAAAAAGTTACTTTCATAATGAAATACAGTGGCAGTGCTGGCTAAAATTAACACACACTTAACAAGAAGTGAAACATTCTAGTTGAAAAAAAGACTTGCATGTGACAGCCTGAAGACAGGGTCATAGGTCAATACTTCAGACTTTACATGCAAAGTGACTTAAAATAAAATAAAAAGGCAGAATGAAAACTAGACTGTAATAAAGGTTTTGCAATTTTTACAGAAAAAAACACTACTCCTACAGTAAAACTTTATTGCTTAAATATGAGACTCTAAATTAATTAACATTGCCTTAAATGCTATTTTATTACTATATGAAACTGACAAATGTTTTGTGTTTGTTTTATGTAGTTGATTTTTATTGCATTATTCTAGTGGTTTCACCCTAAATGTGTTTCTTTATGTGTATATATCTACTGTATAAACTGTATAAATGTTTTATGGATAAGCCACTTACTCTGAACGCTGAATCATTTTGTGGCTTTCCATTGTGCCATCTGCATTATTATGGTGGTTAATGTGAATTGAATTGTTTTATTGTAATATTTTGATCATTATAGTGCTTGTCAGCAAAGTAAAATAAATATGTGAGAAAAAGTGCTTCCTTTTGTTAAACCTTATCCAACCAGTCTCACGCTCGGCTGATGTGCATACATAAACTCAACAGAAGGTCAGAAGGTGATCAAAAAATCTGAAATCCTACCATAACAATTTCCATTTTAAATACAGTTGTGTAAGTCAGCGTGAAAAATAGGACAAATGCAGCAAGCATTTCATATGCACTAATATTTCTGTTGAAATGTGATCTTTATCCCTGTATAAACCGTGTCATTCATAACATTACAAAGTCATACTTATTTTCCCTCTTTCTCACACTTCGTTTGGGAATTATCCAGGGTTAGGATGGCTTTCCTCTGTTCCACAGGCTTTGTGTGCTTTAGCTATGTCTCCTAAAGCCTTACGCTTCGATTTCTACAGCTAAAATTCATATTTATTCAGGCAGATGCAGTTATCTGCCATGAAGAGCAGCGAAGGTTATTTTACTCATAAATGCAATTAACGCATTATAATGCCAATACACTTGATATGACTAGACTTGTTCAACTGACAGCAGTCATGCTTCTTAATTGCGGAGTTTGTGTATGGAGCATGTGTTTTAATTAATGTGTCCATAAATAGCATGCGATGGTTGTAAACAGACAAAGAAACCCTTACACTTGTCACAGATGCAAAACAAACTCTCAAAATAAATATTCATATACATATAAATACACTATTTTAATTACATTTATAATAATTAATTTTATCAATTATATTTATATCAATTAAATATTAAATTTTCTTTTTTCTTTTTTTTATATGTGTGATATGTATAAATAAAAGTACATAAATCAATCGAGACACAGCAAAAAATAGGTCATGATACTTTGACTGACATGTTCATATGGAGGGACCTGCACCTTGGCAACCAAACTTTGGTTGCTAGGATAACATGAGCAGATGGAGGGAACGGCTGATTTTCCACAGTGACTGGTTAGTTTTGCGGGTGGGGTTGTGGGGGGCTTGGGCATGACAGTCTTGATTCTCCCCACACGAGTAAGGGAACACAGCGAGATGACTTGGCACTGAGAAAATGTATTAGATTCAGGGGACGAATAATTAACTGACGTCAGCTGGCGGGTAAGAGCAAAGGTTGAGCTGCAAATATAGCCGAGTTTTTTTCCCCAATAAATCGTCTGTGGGCGTGTAAGAGCGATAGGAATGGCTGAATATGTCAAGCGGAGCGGTCCAGCACTCTGATTAATGTGACAGAAGTCAATGCTGAAATAGAACATCAAACACACATCACAAACAGCAGATCATTCCTCTCTTCTGGGAGAGAGAGCTCTGAGGATACTATAAACAGACATTATTGGTGAAAGACACCCTGCAGAGGACAGTATCTGTACAAGTAACCTGTGGTTTTAACGTTTGTAAAGTCAACTTCACTGTCAAAGGCCAATCATTCGGGTGTGGATATCTGCCAACATGGGAGTCTTCATTCATGTGATTTTTAAAGGGGTGGTTGATTGCGATTTCAATTTTTTTACTTTAGTTTGTAATGTTGCTGTTTGAGCATGAACAATATCTGCAAAGTTGCAGCGCTCAAAGTTCAATGCAAATGGAGATATTGTCTTAAAATTCTGGAATTTTAATGCCTAAAAAAACGGTTGGTAATGGACTACAATGAGCTTTTTCCCGGGTCCGTTACATCACAAACCCTAGATAAACCCGCCCCCGGGAACATGCAAAAGAAAGGAGGTGAGGCCATGTTGTACTACTTCAGAGAAGAGGAAGAGAAAACTAGAGGTGCATGTAAAAATCTGTTCATATATGGATTCACAAGTTTCAAAAGCAATGTTCTAAAGCAGCGGTTCTCAATCCTGTTCGTCATGTTGCAGTGTGGCAGTGAATGTGGGGCTGAGATTTTGAAGCCCAAAAAACTGCATCCATCCGTCATAAAAAGTGCTCCACGTGACTCTGGGGGTTCATAAAGACCTTGTGACGTGAATCTATGAGTTTGTGTAACAAAAATATCCATATTTAAAACTTTATAAACTGTAATCTCTAGCTTCTGCTAACTATCGGTTTAAAAGTAAAAACAAACAAACAAACAAACAACAACAACAACAACAAAAACTGGCAGCTGTTGGTAAAAACAGTGGGAATGTTGTAGGCTAGTTATTATGTGATGGGGATATGACTAATATATTTTACTTAAATTTAAAAACTTAAAAACTTAAATTTTAATAAAAAAGACACATTAACATTGTAACCTACTGTACACAAACACCATTAGGATAACACACATAACATGATAGTCACAAAACCAAAAATTAAATATTAAAATTGACAAAATGAGTAACAGAAACTGTATTAGACGTGCTTTTAAAATCTACACTAATGTTCATGCAGAGGGACCACATTTGCCTTAAAAAAAACTGTTTTTTACAGTTTTTAATCAACTCTGAATCAGATTATCAGTGAGACTTCTTGAGGCTATACATTAACATATATGGTTGACGAGAAACAGGATCTGTAATAAATCTGAGCCACTGCAAAACCTACTGGAAAAAGAACTGGCGTCAAAAGCATTTAGCATATCTGTGGCTTTGAGAGGTCCAATACCGTAAAATTAGCACCTTTACGGAAAGACGTAAGCGTCTGGACAGGAACCAGCCAAAGCATTGGGGGATATTTTGGCAGCTGCCGAGGTAGCGGTTAATGATGGAGCTGATAATATTTCTGTTTTTATTGACCTGTCAGTTCTTATCAGAGACTTTCTCTAAAAACATCCATCGCCTTTCAGCGCCACTCTGCAAAGGTTGAAAAGTGGAGGAGGCTGCCGCAGGGGTCAAAGTTCAATTGACTTTATCTGAATCGCCGGGAGGAGATTCAAAAAATATTAAGTTTGGAAACAAGGAGAACTTAAAGTGTCCAATTTTAACAAATGATTTTGACCTAGTGCCAGCGACCTAATTCTTGTTATTTAGTCCTAAAGTATCTTCTAACTAATCTTTTTAATTAGGCTTGGTTTTTGAGTGAAAACGATCAAATACCTCTGACTTCAAATGCACACTGCTATTTAAAGAGGGCTGCTCACGTTGACAGATCCAAACAAGAAGACATCATGCAGATACAAATGGCTCAAACCCAGTATACAAGTTGCAAATCCTGACAACTTTGCGCATGAAGTTAGGTTCAGTTTTAGCCTCCAAAATAAACCATCATTCCTTGGCCAGCCCTCATGCTTCATAAAGGCCCAGTGTAGTTATCACCTAAAGTGTGAACCCACTGCTCACATCGTTTTTTATAAACAACAGGGCACTGCCAAATGCAACACGCACAATTCCAACTATTTACTATAAAAGATTTTATCTCAGACTGTAAATGTAAAAAATATCCTGTCTGCCAAAGGGGAAAAAAATAGCCCTCTTGCAGGTCCATCTTACTTTGTTGAGTGGAATGTGTAAACTTGTCAATTTACAGATACCTTTTCTACTTTCTTAACTGGGTTTACAAATGCTGCGATAAAGGTGAAACTGATATTAGACACTAATATATTGCGGAAATAATTACTAGCCATTATTATATGCAACACGGTTGTAGTACAAATATTTTTTTTTTAAATGTTTCAACGCCCATTCATACCAAAGGACGCTCTATGATAATAACCCTCTAATGCTATACATTTAAAATAATAGCAAAATCCAGACCACAACTAACCATAATGGCACGAATGAATAATTTCACTGAAATCACTTTCAGACTGATTTTTTTAGCTGATGAATGATGTAAACATTGACAGTCGATCAAAAATCCATTCTCGAACATTTAAGGTGACAGATTACTCAAGTACAATGCATGCTTATAATAATCATAACATGCGTTATTCTTAATAGCTACTGTAGTAGTTATCTTTATAGCAATCGTTCTTAATTTGAACTGACCTTAAAGATGTCCATTTCTAAATGAGTGCAAGAGATGATTTATGGTGTTGGAACAAACTGAACATATTCCTTCATACCACTGCAGTGGTAAACAAACATTACCAACCTGCAGGAGTGAAGAGTGCTTTCACCCTTTGTTCCTGACACCACACACAGAGAATAAGATGACCCCTGCCATCAGCTCCCACCCCTTTGTTCTGAAGCCAGAGTTCCATAATAAATCATGCAGGCAAGAGATCGATGTGTGCGATGTGGAATCTTCATGTGATGTGATGAAATCTAGACCACGTACATGCGGTGGCTGCCCTCTCACATGCCGAGAGAAGCTTCTGTCTCTGCTTTTAGACCATCCGGACCCTTTAATGTGAAAAGCTCTCACCGCTGTCATTTGTAGCCTGCCTGAACTGTGAGGAGATTCACGGTAGGGAAATAGATGGTGAAATGTAACCATAGGTTGGGTAAATATTTAATACATAAGATTAGTTTTGAAGGGGCTGGGAGATATGACTTCCTAAATGAACATTCTTAATCCATGCTGAAAAGAATTGCCAGTAAATGAAGCACTGACAGCTAAAGGGTTCATGCAGTCATGCAGGGCAACAATAAAATGAGATGTGACTTAGAAACTTATTATGGTACAAATTAAAGGACTAAATACAGTGGATGCTACAAATCTGTGCTACATGCAAAATGTTTTATTATTTTTTGATAAAAGCATCTGCCAAAGCATTTATATATAAAGGTAGGCTGAGGTATTTGGCCCAAACTATGTTCCTCTAATATATATACAATTAGAGAAACCATCATTTGGGTCAAGTATGTGGGAACATTTTTACTTGAAATGCTGCAGCCTATATACACACTACAATTCAGGGTCGGTAAGTCCCTGATGTTTCCATAAGATTTTATAAGCGTATTGTCTTCTATTTTAAAATGTAATTTATTCCTGTTGTGGTAAAGCTGTGTTTTCAGCAGCCATTACTCCAGTCTTCAGACTCACGTGATCCTTCAGGAATGATCCTTTCTTATCAGTGTTGAAAACAGTGGTGTTATCTTTTTGTGGAAACCACAATTTTTTTTTAGTTTTTTTGATGAATAAAAAGTTTATAAGAACAGCATTTATTTGAAATAGAAATATTTTATAACTTTGTTTGCTGTGACTTTACATCTATTTAATGTGTCCTTGTTGAATAAAACCATTTATTTCTTTAAAAAAAATTTTTTTTAATTAAAATAAATGGTAAAGTGTGTGTATGTGTGTAACCATTACAAAGATTTGCTTTTTGAAATAAATAAATGGTTTTATTCAGCAAGTATGCATCATACATTATACACATATATTAAATCAAATAAATCAATAAATACACTCTAATAAATGTAATTTATTAGACTACCTGTCATAATAAAGGGAAAATAAATTATAAAATATTATAAAATGTATTAATGTAAATAGTCAAAAACATGTTTAAAACTAAAGCTTGGAGTTTAACTTTTTATTAAACTTTTTTTAAATTATCATTTTACTGTTATTTATTAGGCAAATTACAAAATAAAACAACTTTGAAAGTCTTTGTTTACACACAAAACAAAAAAAAAAAACTAAAAAGTCCTTTGGCCTTGATAACAGCTTTAGTTCATGCTAGCATTGTTTTATGTACTTTTCCACAATCTCTGTTGTTGACTGTAATTGGGCATCTGAATAAAGCAATTAATAAAGTGCTATACTATATTTTTCAGCATTTCTTGTACAATCGTGAATTTGAAAATTTATGGATAAAAATGATAATCACATTTTAGCATTAGAAATACTAATGTTGTCACAGTGCTAATACATGCTGGTGGATTAACCATATATATATATATATATATATATACACTGTGATGTTGCTCAGCCCATATGATTACTACTTAGATTACTGATCAATATATGACCAATAAACCTAGAGTGACCCTCATTATTAGCTCACTTCTGGCCATGGCTTCACACTGATGACTGTGCCCTCAGTTCAGCAGATCTACTGGCCGAAACTCATCTCCCTCATCACTCATCACCAACACTGAAGCACAGTAATTACTGGCCTTAAACTCATCTCCACTCAAGACTTCAGACAGAGACTGTCCACATGGAGTGCTAATTCCCTAACCAGATGTCACAGTGTACATCTTACTAGGTATCTGCATATCAAATGGCCTGCCCGAACTGTCTGTACCAGGGACTGCAGAAAGTTCATATTAGAACAGCTGAGGACAGGAGTTGCATTTCTCTGCTTGAAGCTCTCTAGGCCTCTGTTCCTGATGGTACGAACCGATTGCTTTGAATACTCAATGGCCGACCGACGAAACGTAAAGTTTCTGGCTAGCCGTCATAATCTTTTCCAAACATATTTTGGTATTCAGAGCTACAAAACGTATTAATTAAACAGTGTCATCAGGCTGATGCTGTCTGAAATAAATGTAACGACCTGGTGACACATGTGTGGTGTAAACTATCAGTAATGTGGCACCAGGACAGAGAGAAAGATATCCTCCAATATTAGATTACATTAGCCTGCTCTCAAGTACAGCAATGGTCACATTATGTTGTGGAACTCTTTGCCCAGTACCGTAGTGCTCATTAGAAGCCAATAGAGTTTTTAATTATGCTGTTTGGATTTAATTACGCTCTGCTTCAGGGAACATCGAAGCTCTGCATACCCGTAATGTTATCTCTACAGTCTATCCATTACTAATGCGATTAAAAAAAATTACAGGCCAGCTTTGTGACATAATGATGCTGAAAATAAGTCTCAGATCTGATATAGGTCGACCGCAGGGCACCGCACATAGTACAGCAGATGAGAATATAGCAATTTGTCAAGCCGTATGTAATGAGTAACACCTGCTTCTCAGCACAATGCTGTACACAACCACAGTCACACACTGTATGTGGCCGCATACGAAGCGGGGGTCAGTCGCATTCTCTTGTGACAGAGAACACAGGTGGCCGGTTCACTCAAGCCCAGCTATGATAATCCCCACATCCCATGCCAGTTTGTTCCAACATCAGCTGGCAAGTTTGAAGACCTTGCATTGTAACAGGACAATTACCACAGTTCATCTTTGACTTACACGTTGCGTTCATTCTAAGCATTTTCTGGTTGACTGTACTCTTGTTGCAGTTGGCTTCAGGTTATGCAACGCATTAAGCCAACAAGTTGAGCTATATTTGCACAGAGAAAACAAACAATTAACAAAGAATGAATTGATTTTCGTGAAATATATGTTGATCATCCTGCCGAAGAAGAAAGGTTTGTCTCATTAAGAAGCCTCCTGTTTGTCCACCAGCCCATGGTGCTGAAACGGAGGTGTTAAAATGAGGACTTGATTTATTAAGTATTAATTGTTGGTGTGAATGTCTCTGCTCTGGTCTGGTGCGGGTTACTGACAGTCTCCACTGAGTGTGAACTTGTAGCGGCTGGCAGATTCATGGGATGAACCCCTGCTGAGGAAAGAATATTTTTGAAAAGTTGCAAAGTTGTTGCCACCACTCGAAAATCGCCCCTCGCGTCCTAGGGGGGTATTGTTTATTTTTTTCACCTCCAACAGGCTAGTGATTGATGAGAGAGAGCGAGGCTGTCTGTAAAAAGAACAGAGACAGGAGAGAGAGGGAAGTGAGCAGGACATGGAGCGGCCTAAAATAACCCAGTCATGGGTTTGGACTGCTCACAGGTCAGTGGTGAAGATGTGTTCACAAGCCATCACATAGGCCACATGACAGGGATGGCAGACCATTGCTGCGGGGCCCAAAAAAGAGAGGCCCGCAGCTCTATTTATGGAGCAGAAATTCAGCCATGGACACGCACTGTCAGCTCATGATGGATCAGTGAGAGAGGCCTGGGATGGGTGGGCAGCAGGGTTATATTATTGCACCACTGGGGTTTTAGGGACAACATTTCACCAAGCATGTATGGGCCCCATTTAGGGGACGAACTGAGATCCTGATCATTAGACATCTGCGCTTCTATAGCTTTACTAAAAGAGTGGAATCATGTCAACAACTTATGTAAAAGCTAGCTTTATCATGTTTTGTACAATTCATTAAAGCAATAGTTTACCCAAAAAGGAAAAAAACAAACATTATTTACTCACCCACATATTCCAAACCTGTATAAGTTTCTCTCTTATGTTGAACACAAAACATACGTTTTTTTAATTGAAAAACCAAACCAAAAATTGTTGATCCCCCACTGACTTCCATTGTAGGGAAAGAAATACTATAGAAGTCAATAGGGACCACTGTTTGATTACCATCATTCTTCAAAATACTTTATTTTATGTTCAGCATAAGAAAGAAACTTGTAACGACATGTGGTGAGTAAATGAAGACAAAATGTAAATTTTTGGGTGAACTATCCCTATAAAATAAAAACCTTCTGTAGTCAATACAAAATAACTGCTAAAAATAGTATGTTTTTTCATGTTTAAACATTTGACATTTATATAGCTTCATTCTAATATATTTTATATATAAAGCCTTCAAAATGAATTAGTCTAAATTCATAATTAATCAAACATATTTAAAAAGGTCATGGATGATGTCATGATCAATGTATAGTGAAGCAAGTTGTTTTAACAGATCAAAGCAGGGCTTCCTTTTACAATCTAGAATTTAATACTCTCCACAATGCCATTATAAAGGTTGCTAAGTCTGCCCAGGTTTCCTCCAGCACAACTGTGAGCAGAGGGTCCAGTGCGTTCTCCAAGACTCATCTTTGGAATAGCAGTGGTGACCCCTGGAGTGAAAGTCTGCAGATCCCGTTACGACCCCCTTTCAGCCGTCCAGCCTTATGATTTATTTATCTGCTCAGAATTTACAGCTTGTGAAATAGTCTCAGTTAACAGCACAGAGCAGGACAGTGCTCATAGCAGTGCTGGGGGGCAGGTGGAACAATAGATCCAGCTTCAGGGAAGGTGCAAGAAGGACCTGTGCATGTACCAGTGTTTGCAGCTGGTGTATGCGTTCCTCATGTCTGACGCAACTCACTCAAGGAGGAGCGTATAAATCCAGTCGGTAAGGAGGAGGGGACGTGTCACATAACTGGTTGTCGTTTTTTTAAGACGTGAGGAAACATCACTCGGCTTGATTTCTTTTTTGAAATACAGCAATACCATGAAAGCTTGTGCTAACATTTATAGATAAGAGCACACAGGGGTCTACTAGTGCCACTGACCCTTACACTCTTAAAGCTTCTTTATTGGCATTGATGGTTCCAAGAACCACGTTTAGCATCCATGGAACCGTTCCATTCCAAAAAGGTTCTTTAAAATGAAAATAAGTTATTTCGATTATTAAAGAGAAAGAAAACTAGTATTTTCTTTAAATGTACTCAAGTAATGTTTTATTTAAAGCTTTGAAAAATAATTTTAAGTGTGAATATTGCTGTTATTAATAATAATAATTATTGTACCAAGTAAAAATAATAATAACTACTATTAACATTTAGTTAAATAATACAACAGTAATATATCTGTAAATAAAAACAATGTTAATTATATAAAACAAATAATAATTACTTTTAATGACAAATTGTTATAGACACATTACTTTAGTTTAGTTTTAATTTTTATATATATATATATATATATATATAAAACATTTTTTGGACACTAGCAGCATTTTATTAGCCATTACAGAACATATTTAATTATTTTGACAGGCCTATTGATTGATGTGCAATTTATGTTAAAATTTGCTCCATATTTTCTTCATTAAACTCAGTTTTACATCAATCTGAGGCATCACTCCATGCCAGCGGATCAGGGTTTTATATGGTAACACAGGGTACATTGTGATTTCAAATGCTACATACCCAGGTCCCCCGACAGCTATTCAACTCCAAACCAGCAGTGTTCTTCTGCCGGACAGCACAGAAAGACAACTAACGATGGAAGCCACTACATTAAAATATATGCAAAGAGTCAGACGCACTGTCACCCTCCACCACACTGAGATCATGACCTGCAGGCACAGAGCAGACATTTATGAGGCAAAAGTCTTTATGACCTTTGGCCCCCGCAGTGCCCAGACCATAACCACCAGCACAAACACTCACCTCAGCCTAGTTCACAACAGGACAAAGTTAAAGAACAGTGGTTTGTCACAACCCCGCTTTGCACTCTTTGACTCATACATTATTTATATAATATTAAGTTTCAATAAAGAACCTGTTTGCTATAATCAGTTAAGGAGATAAATAAATGCAAAGTGTGATACTGGTGAACAGTATGGGACAGTCCTGCTGTGTGGAGGGTTTTTTAAGCCACACACTGACAGACCTCCAAGCTCTGTGCTTATGCTTCTGAGAGGCCTGAGATTTAGAGCAAAATAAACCACAGAATGAAGAACTTAAATAGAGACAAGAGAATCTGTGTATATTCAGTGCCTTAGTCCTTTAAAGTCTCTATTTTGGCCAGAGCTGAAGCTTTGTACACTCTTAAAAATAAAGGTTCCAAAAAGGTTCTTGCACAGCGATGCCACACAATTGAACCATTTCAGTGAACAATTCGCAGAAAAAAAAAATATGGTTCTTCTGCTTCAAAAATTAATGTTTAAATTTGTTTTTTACTTGATGTTTTTTTTTTTGACATTTACTACAGTAGCACTAGTCTTAGTGAGAATTGATACACTAATCTTTATGTCATGACACTATCAACTATAGCATTACATGTTTTATTTGTTTTAATAGACACTTCTTACTAGATATTTTTCTTTCCACAAAAAAGGTTAGTGGTCACAAGGATTATTAAAATGACTCAAATAAGAGGAAACTGATCTTTCTGATGAAAGTAAGAAGTAAACAAACAACTACCCACCCCAAATGTCATTGACCCAAAGTGGGGGAGAGTTGCAGGGTTGGGGGGCAGACTAAAGGGAAACCAAGAGTGGAAATGTCATAAATCAGCTGGATTTTAGAATCTGATGACAAACCTAATTCCTGTCTGAAAAGAGCCGAGCCATCCCCTCCTGACTGTCATCGAAGCCGGCCTATAAACATCGCAGCTGTCAGCCAAACTTGCGAGGCCTGCGAAGGACATGCCATTGTACCTCTAGCATGCTCTCAGCTTGGGCCAATTCTGGAATGGAGGTGCTGGTGAATTCCATTTTACATTTTGTCACATTCGACCCCTTGCTCAAACTCCGCAAAACTCCACCCCGACAACCCGATCCACCAGCCACCACCTCCGGCCCCCGCTTCATTTGGTTGTGTCTGACCATCTGTTGAAGGGCATTACTTCTTTAAAATCACTTCATCCTCCTATTGCTTCTAAAACAGGTTGTGAAAACTTAATATGGAAACATGGGTGATGGTTGGATGCTGAGAAAAGGAAAAGGGGGGATAGAGCTGGGGGAGGGGGGTATATACAGTGCTAAATGTTACCACTGCGAAAGGTGAGTAGAGGAGCTTAAGAGGACATTTTCCACTCAACAAATGTCCCCCACTGCTGCCAAACACACACAAACTCTCCAACACAGATCATGGTAATTAAATAGGCCTTCGCATACACACACACACACACACACACACACACACACATATATATATACATATATATATATATATATATATATATATATATATATATATATATATATATATATATATATATATGCTGTATATTATGGTTTCCACAATCATTATTAACCACTGAAAATAATAAGCAATGTTTCTGGAGCACCAAATTTTAATATTAGATTCAAATGCTTTCTGAAGGATCATGTGACACTCAAGACTGGAATAATGCATGCTGAATTCAGCTTTACATCACAGGAGTAAATTACATTTTAAAATATAGTGTATCAAAATAGAAAACAGTTGTTTTAAGTTGCAATAATAAAATATATTGTAAAATATTACTTGTTTACTATATTTTTGATCAAATAAATGCAACCTTGGTGAGTGTTTATATATGTGTGTATGAACCTGTGTGTAGTAGGTGTATGTAAAAATGTATTATTAATTTAAATAAGATTATAGTAAACATATTAAAATATTTTTAATTAGGCAGCCCAAGTGACTTTTATCTGTTTATTTGCGACATGTCACATCCAATGTAGAAGCCAAAAAACTGAGCAAGCACAGCCTTGGAAAAATCGAGAAAACAAAATAAAAACAAAACATGCATTGTCAATATATGTAATGAAATGAAACAAGAATCCAACAGAGCCATTTTGTTTCTGCGGACAGACTTTACAGAGAAACTCTTGTTTCCTCTCACACAGAGGTAGTCTAGAGACTGGACTAATTGCAGCTTCCTCCAAGTTGTAGTGGGATGTAAATGCTATGAAAAATTATGGCTTGAAATAAATTTGTAACAAACTCTAAAATGGGGGGCTTCCACCTCATCAGTTCTCTGTCCTCTGTATTGGACGCGACACATCATAAATAAGCAGGAGAATGTCACAGGGGCTGCTTCCTGCCTAATTAAATAAACGTGTGCTGTGTGATGCTGTGAATGCCTGGTGTTGTGTGTGTACCATATGTAGGACAAATGCACACACATCTTGTAACAACACACGTGCAAAGGTCACACACATACACACAAACTTCCTGCCTGCATCTTTCTCTCTCTTTCTCAATCACGTTCTGACAAACATACAATAATAAACCAGTTCCTGATCTCTTAACAAGGACTATATATCAAGCCATGTTTCATTGTAAGACAAGCCTTGACAAGTCATGGAGCAGAAAAGTGGATTTTAAACATCAGCAAATACCTGCTTTATATACTTTTAGAATGCAGTAAATATAATCTAACATAACAATAAAAAGTGTAAAAATGTGATTTATTTGTATTCATACAGGTACAAATCAGTGAGGTAGACTCATAAACCCAGGCCTCACATCTCATTTTCTTCTCAAGTCTAAAGCAATCTAGTTAAAATGTTAAAATCTGTCGAAAAGCCTCAAAAATGGCCTCAAAATGCTGAGCTCAAAAGACTTAAGCTAACACTCCAGGCTCAGATGATGTCAGTCAACACCTAAATACTCTTGTCTAAGCTCAACGCTAATTGTATCCATCATCACCTGCGGGAATCGAGACATCCCGCCAACACAAAGCTGGTTTTGCAGAGGCTGGACAGACCAGCTCTAGGGCAAATGGCTGCCATTGTTCTCATTCTCTACCACACCAACTCCATTGTCATTTTTGGGAGGGTGATTGCTGTAATAGCCTTGTAATTGGCTTTAAATGGATTAGGACTGAGGCACAGCAGTGAAAATCTGGCCTGCATGCAGCTACACACCACATACGTAGACTGAGCTAGACACAGACAGTCTCTACAAGAAAACTTAGTTTTGTAGTGGTTCAAATGGGTTGTAAGACAACAGTGCAGAATTGAAGTCGATCCTCCGTTTGTGGGGTAAAAAGTAGTGAAAATAGTACTTCATAAAAGTACCACCCTACATGTTTAATTCTATCATGACAATTTTTAGAAAATTGTAGCATTGTAATGGATATGACAACGTCAATGTATTCGGTGCTGTGAGGGTGGCCGTCACTGTTGGGGTGAAAGGTGGTGATGATTATAGGGGCCCAATCTCAACCTTCTGGCTGAGGCCAGCCTAAAAAGACGATCAAGACAGTTGACAGGCCACTACTGCGTGTCCTCACAAAAGCGTATCATTTTCATGTGTTTTTAAGCCTTGCCACTTGCCAATTTAAACATTCAAAAGAGTTTAAAGCATTCAAAAACAAGAATTGGAAAAGATCAACTGAGTAGCTGGTTACTCGCGCGCTGTGTTCGTGCACACGCATCTCACAGTCTCAGAGCCACGTCTCACAGACAGCAACACTGAACCGAGCTAGGTATATGATAATGTGAGAAATGTTGAAGGTGTCTGAATAAATTTTGGTTTGACTGTGTATTTTATTTTGCATTGAAGACTATGGAGTGCTATTTTATATTTAATTATTCGATTTCTGTACCTGGACACCTATAAACTAGAAAAAAATTAAACCAATAAATAGCACAAATAAATAAATAGATCAAACATACAAATTAAACAATTTCAAACAGGAATTGCAACCTGTTCCGGGGCCCCACAAATGCCAGCTACAGCCCTTAAAGTATACTGCTGCTGCACAAGTTGAATAATATAACTTCTAGCATCTATACAGTTGGAGCTGGGGAAGGTGGAGGATTTCAGAGGAACTCAAAAAACATGCTGCAAACCGCTCACCAGCCATTTAATATAAAGCAGCAAGCTCACTGCTTCGCATGCAACATGAACCAATCAGCTTGTGGCAAGAAATTTAAGGTTGTGGATATCATCAATTTATGTTAATGACCCATCAGCCCAAGCCTTCTACAGTTTGTACAATATGGACATACTGACAGCTATACTTTAGTTTAGTTGTATTATACTATTATATTCCAAATTACATTAGGTTAAATTATTTGCTTAGCCTACAAAATCTGATTATAGTTGTGACTATAACATGAAATACTGTATGTTGAGAGCTATATCAACAACTAAAATATGATTGTTATTTATTATTTCATGTTAATTTAATTTAATTTTATTTATTTTTTTATTTTGTGAACAAAACTGAATGGGTACAGTTACAGGGTCGCATGTTTCTTTCATAAATATGTATTTTCCCACATCAACATGATTTCAAAACATATGACAATAATCATAATTACAGTACATACCATTTTGCTTAAGACTAAGGTCTTAAGTGTTGTTTTAATCAATACCACAGAAATCTATTACAAAGATGAAAGGTTAATTTACATTTTAAAAAATTTAATGGTTCAATGTAGTCATAATAAATGAGCCGCTGTCTGACTTTATAGTGCACGTTCCAAAATAAAAATTTTATAATTCATGAATGAAAATATTTTGTAGCATGAAACTGATGTACCATTTACATGGTAATGCAATGTCTGATTTTAAAATGGGTTTTAAAGGATGAAGAAGTCGAAGACGAAGAAGTCTTTTTTTAAAACAAAGGTCAAAACTCCTGTTATAATTTAGATTTTTGAGGGTGCACTCTTAATAAATTAATCTATTACTTTTCCTACATAATTTTTAACAAATTGTATAGTCCTACCCTTTTAATATTATAATTGTTTTTATTTTTATGCAATAAATCTATAATCTCCATCTCTGTTTGCTTTCCATTAGCGTTGTGCATACCCAACACCAGCTCAGAAACAAGCATTTTGAACATGCACAGGCAGTAATAGCTGAGTAAAAGTAAGTGTTTGTTTTACTGGAAGAGAGAAGTCCCTTCAATTAAAAGACCATCTCTCACTGGGGCTCTCCTTACTGCAGTAAATTTAACTTGGCATTCCTTTGTATGGAGCAGGTGTTTGGGATTACCGAGCAAACCCTCTGTCTGATGAAGGCTTGGGAGGAGGGAGTGTGGTCACAGAGATGGAAAAAAAGGTCCAGGGTACAGTTGTTCTGGGACATATGAACTTAAACTTCATGCCATTCCTACATTATATTAAGATTTGTTTCCTCTTTTAAACTGTAGTTCAGTTGCTAGTAAAACATATTAGCGGACATCCACACACACTGAATAGTTTAAGTGACTATAATGGAGTGCTTCGTCTCAATTATTACATTCAAAATGTAATCCACAACGGAAAAGATCTCTGTTCGTGCATTTATAACCGATCTCTTTCAGCACCTGCTTTCCAGACCAACAGAGCAAAAGTGTAACATAAGGATGCTAATCTAGCTATAACGTTTATTGTTTCCTTTAAAAGCCTGTGAGACTGTGAACAAAAGCTGGTCACTAATTCGAGTCATCCTCCTGCTCGCTGCTGCTTTGGGGAATGAGGTGTTAAAGGGTTAAACGCTAACTATCCTGAATTACTGAGGCACATGGTTTGCCAAACATAAGGGCACAGAAACACACACAGGCACAGAGGTATTTTCATGTAGCAATTGCGCACACTAACAACTGCATACATTTCATGGACTTACAACAGATTTATCTTGCAATCAGGGAATAAAAGTGCCATTACGCACAAAAAAAAAAAAAAAAACAGGTTTGAGGTCTAAAATGGTGTGCTGATGCCAAATGCCACCGGTAGAGCGAAATAGGAGTAAAGCAATGAAGGACTGCACTGCCAGAAAGTTTTCACCAGGTCCGCTACTATGGATTAGCTATGAGACAATAGCATTTTGTGACCATATTAGAACAACATTTTTACCCAACTAACTGCTTTGAAAAGCGATTAACATGGAGCTGTTTGGAAAGGCCGGCTTGAAATTTCCATGAAACCGATTGCCCAGGTGAGGGGTGGAGAAGAATGTAGGGGCTATTTGTCAAACCTGCATTCAGACACGCACCCAACACATATCTACATGCCTCGACACATAGATTGATGAGCGGCTAACATAGATGGCGAGACATTGGCACAGCCTCTGTTAGGCCTAACTCTACAAACACAATCTTAAGCCAGCCATCATAGTAACATTTTATGTGACAAGCATTATAAAGGTGATTTATTGTACGCATGTGTGTTGGCAGAATATTTCCCAGAATATTGAACTGTTGGGGGGGTTCTGGATTAGCTCTGCATTTTCAAGCAGCCTGAATGATGGCTGTTCGTGCTGTCTGTCTATCGACCGTTAAACAAACTTCCTGTGAAAATAATGAGCGGAACAAATCGAACTGCAGAATGTGGCGCAGAGGTCTAGTCGAGGACTGAGGAGGCACATTGGTTTATAGAGAGGAGGAAAGCATGCCTAAAGCTGTGTGGTGTTTTTACAGGCCAGTATTATTTATGGCACGATTTACTCAGTCATCGCCGCACTGATAATACACCCAAAACAATTTCTACAGGTCAATACTCCACATTATAAATATTTTAGCCTTGCAATATAATTTCACAAAGGCAGTGTCTAGTCAATCACAATTACAGTAAACATAACTTAAACATATTTATTGCATATAATAGCATACAATATTGCTCTACCAAGCTACATTGCCCAGAGTGTCTTTTCCACAGTTTAGTTATGCTGAGTCTGTTTTGAATAGATATTTTGAAGAATGTGTTGACTGTTCAAGACAGGTTCTTGAAACAACACTGAATCATTGTCTTTTATAGACAGTTAAAACATCCTTCAAAATATCTTATGTGTTCTAAAGAAGAAAGAAAAACTTACACTAATTGATGGTTTGGTGATTTATTTAAGAATTTGGCACAACGTTGTTTCATTTTAGCACATTTTTCAATGACTGCTTTGTTGAAATCAGAGATCTCATGTGTTTCTTAGAAACGTTTTAATTTTAAAAGTCTAATGATTTTAACAAGCGGGCCAGACTCATATCTGCCCATATCGCATGCAATTAGGACATGCTGCATTTTCATTTTTGACCACAGATTTACATAGGAAACAAGCTGTTGAGCTTGTGAGGGCAGTTGCACCCTCTATTATTTGAATAATGCTGAACATTTTTATGAGTTAACAATTTTAAGATTGATTCAGTCTATGTTTTCAAGTGGATGAACAGGCCTACTGCTCATAATGTACAGGCAAGGCATGGATGGTCCCTGAGTTTCTTGATTAAATGACTGAAAAAAGGTCTGTGGCTTACACGGGCTCTAGATATTTTCACATTTTGTTCTACAGCATAAAATACATCAGTAATACCCCTTTGTGATTTATTTTCCTTGTTGACAAGTCTTGAAATTGTGGTTTCTAACAAGTGGCCTTATGTGCATAGAGAGGTTGTTGATGACATTAAACGACATCATGCCGAACAATAAACTCATACTCATTTGTCCGCTATTACAGCCTCATTGTGTTTATATTCTCACTTTTGCAACTATTCCAATTCAATTTTTCAGGGGAAAGACTGAAATAGTTGTTGGAAGCCTAATGGTGGTGAAGTTAAAGATATATGACTTTGGTGAAGTGTTTTTTTTTGTTTGTTTGTTTTTTACTTCTGGTGACTGTATTTAAATTTAGATTTTCATCAAAGCTGTGATGAATGAAACATGAAAAAATTATGAACTTTTGTTGGTCACAGAGCTTATTTTCTGCAATAATCAAAAAGCAACAGAAAAAGAGAAAAAGGTGGCCTACAAAAAATTCGCCATCACTTCATTACTCTAACAGAACTGTTGTCAATGACATCCTCAAACAGATGGGGGAGTAATAACTTGTGTTAATTAATTGGTTTAAGATAAATGAATGTCAGATTACCGCTGTAAATAATGTACATGGCATATGAGAACTAATTTGCAATTGTTCTCTGCAGTTTGCTTTCCAGATGGTTGATTTAGTCATGGGTTCTTTCCACATATGTCATAGTGTACTAGTGCACATTTACATTCTTCAAACATGTCACTTGAAAAACTGTAGAAAATTTTTCTACATAATGTTTATATATAAACTTCTAACCACAGGTCAAGGGCTTTAGTTCTGACCACATAACATTGCAATACTGTTTTCAAATATTCATTGGAACTATGGTTTCAGGAAACCCAGAATCACTGAACTATGTTTTAACAACAGAGCTTTAGACCATAGCTGACTAATGATGCTTTCGGAAACGCACAACAGAGAACCTAAAAGTTCTAAAAGTTATGTGTTTTGACAGAGCCACTCTCTTCTTACTTCATGTCTGGTTTGGGGGATGCTTGATTCAGTGTCTGCTTCACCGAGGTCACTAGCAAGATCCATGGGACCAGTCCAGGCTGGACTTCTCTCATTAGAGGAGGAAGTGCCTCAGTGGGGTGTCTCTGTACTCCACAGGTACTGAACCACAGGAAAAGGGGTCTGGCCCTTGGCTCAGCTGTTTCCATCTCGACTTATCGTTTCATCAGAACCACTTGCTTTGAGAGGGTGTTGGCATCTCAAACATCTCTTTTCCTCCCTCAAGTAAAAAAGGTTCAAACACTTCCTTTTGACCTGCATGTCTATGGCTTTTAAATATATGAAGGTATTAATGGTTTAGATCAGTTTTAAAATGCTACACTTGTATAATGTTAGCATCTGCTAAAAACATGTCAAATTCCTGTGCATTTTAAATATGGGCCTTTAGCGTGATACAATAAGTTAAGAAACATTTTATAATAAATATGACTACATGTGGCTTTAAAATGTCAGAATTGACAATAATGTGTCATGTATGGGGAGTTGTTATAAAACAGTCAAAAGCCACCAACAAAAACATAGCATGATGCTGGACACTTGAGCTGGGTTTAAACTTGGACTTAAGTAAAGTCAAAAGACAACTAAAAAAAAAGCACTTACCTACCATTTTTTAAAGAGTTCATCGGATGCACTTTTAGTTGTTTGAACTGAAATGTGTGTTGGCAGTGTGTGTATACAACAACTCTATAATGATAAAAATCCACCCAGTGTTTTTTTTTTACCTTGTGAAATCATTTCCCCTTTCTTAAATCGAGCAGATCTCAGATGCCTGTCTTTGTGATGTCACACAGACAGGCCCCTCCCACTATAGTTTGATTGACAGTAGCGTTTCAGCACACATTGGACTGATGTCTTAACTTATACCCGCACTGAGTGAGCTGTCATCAGTCTACCATTGTTTCACCACCGAAGAAGATGTAGACAAGAATGACTCCTAAGCAATCGAGGTGTTTAGTTATTGGATGTAATAATGAACATAGCAGTCGTCATCTACTTCTGACATCTGAGCCGCTGAAGACGCATTTGTTTCTGAAGGGAATGCGCCCCCGATCTACCTACACTGTAAAAAATTGCTGTAGTTTCTACAGCAAAATTTTACAGAATTTTACTGTATAAACATTTTACAAGATGCAGCTGTAATTCGCAATGCATTATGGGTCAAATAAGGTTTTACAGTTGTTAACAGTATATTTCCACGTCAACTGTAATTCATTTACAGGAAGCAGGTGTTTCCTACACTAATTTACTGTAGTGTGGCATTATGGGATTGCGCGCGCATCATTCAAATTCAGAAACCCAGCCGACTGGAGCAGCCCGAGAACGATTGAAGATTAGAGGCTTTATTCATGATTCCTGGTAAGTACACTTAATTATACTTAAGAAATATAACCCTTTATATTTATTTAAGTTAATCTATAAGCGATTTCATGTCACAATAGCCTCCTATCCTGACATTTAGTGGCCTTGGTAACTTCTGTGCAGTAAACTGGGAATTGCTATCATAGCATAGTTGCGCCAAATGTTCGATTTTTGGAAGTACAATGTTCTTATTGAGAGCATTTAAAAGTAGTGTTTACCTAATGCGAACGATTGTCATAGTAACTAACGTTACTATCTATCTAAATAACTGACGAACAGCAACATTTGAAATTTCATTCGTTTATATGTGTTCAACTATCCCATATTGACTCAACGCCTTACTATAATAAATGAAAGACATCTTTATATGCCCGACTGGACAAGTTCGTCTGATTAAAAAAATAATAAAAAAAAATAAAAAGACTGAGGAAGCATCGAAACGCGAGACTGATTCTGATTATATTAACGTTTCATTCAACATCAAAAAAGCTTAACAGCACACATAAACTCACAGAAAACACATGAGGGAAGTTAAATGTTCAACTGTTGAGTTTATTTATAACATATAAGAAGCATCACAAGTGAGCTGTTTTGCTGAGTATCACGATTGCAAATACATAGTTCAATAAACAATTAGTTCACAACTTACTTACTTTTTTAGACACAATATTAACTGTTGTTGTATTTCACCGACGAATATAGTTCCAAACAAAGACCAAAGCAAAACTATTTTGCTCATTCTCAAATCAAAACTCTCCAAACTTGAGCTAAATGATTCATCTTTTTGAACGGATCAATGAATGACTCAGTTGATTCCCTCATTAAGTTATTTACTGCCACCTAATGGCGGATTAGTTTCAGGTTTAATAAGCAGCATTGCATTTTTCCAACATTTATTAATTGTATTTTCAAATTTCATATAATTTTGCACTGTTAATTATTTAATTTGATTGGTGGTACAGTCCTACAATGTAATATTACAATTTATAATTATAAATTATATAATTTATAATAGTTTGTTTATTCTAATATATATGCCTTTTGGGGTGTTAATTGTGCTCTCATTTACAATACATAATGCTTTAAAGAAATCACAAGATTATTTTCTTTATGTCTTTTAGGTGCAAAGAATATCAGATGATGTGGAGAAATGTTCGATGCTTCAAGACTCTGAAGCTGATTTTATTAGGTAATATATTAATTATTTAAATAATTTGATAAACTTGTAATTTAGATTACATACTGCATTGTAGGTTACATTATTGCTTATATTTATTAATTTAAGGTCCACCCAGTGGCTTTTGACTATTTGAGGGTCAGATGGTTGTGAATTCATACCTCAACATTGTGCGTCCCGGGAGCAGGCATCTTTTGCACACATTAATTTTTTCAAAGGTAAGAAGTTTTACTTAAGTAATTTCATTCGCGAAAAACGTTACTTATTCAAAATGAAATGTAGTCATTCATCACTGTTAACTGTTAATGTCGTTCCAAACCCGTAAAAGCTATGTTCATCTTCAGAACACAATTTTAGATATGTCAGATGAGAACCGGGAGGCTTGCGTCTGTCCCACTGACTGCCAAACAATTAACAATGTCTAAGCCCAGAAAAGTATGAAAAGGATTGTCAGAATAGTCCATCTGCCATCAGTGGTTCAACTGTAATTTCACGAAGCTACAAGAATAATTTTTTTATGCAAAGAAAACAAAAAGAACAACTTTATTCAACAGAGACGTTATTTTTGATTATGTCAGCCGCACCACACGGATACGCTGTTTTCGTTCAGATCAAAGCGTAAATAAACATAGAAAGCGTGTCCATGTGACCCAGCTGACACAGAACAGGCTATGTAGTGTGTGTCCAACAGATACTCTTCAAAAATGGCACTACACTGACGCAGAGAAGACTAATTGTTGAATAAATCCTTATTTTTGTTTTCTTTGCATACAAAAAGTATTGTCGTCGCTTCATAACGTTACTGTTGAACCACTGATGGACTATTCTGATAATGTCTTTCATACTTTTCTGGGCCTTGACAGTGGTATTTACTGGAGAGTCTATGGGACGGCCACAATCTTCCCAGTTGCATTCTGAAAATCTTAAATTGTGTTCCGAAGACGAACGATGCTTTTATGGGTTTGGAACGACATGGACGTAAGTGATTAATGGCAAGATTTTCATTTTGGGGTGGAGTAACCTTTTAAGTACTGGTAAATGCTGATTGTATTGTATAAGTGGCATTTTGACATTTATTTTATTGAGCTAGTTTCATTTGATACATAACTTTATCCTGATGCTTTTGCTTGTTTTTATGTGCAGATGTTTTCTTGGAATCACAACACTCACTGGATACAAGACGGACACATAGAGGCAAAACAAGTGGAAAAGTCTCAGAAGAGGGACAACCCTCATGCGTGTGCTCATCTCAGAAAGTTGATGGACTTTCAGTATGTATTTATTAAATTGTCTTTTGCAGGAATATTCTTAATTTAATAGAACATAAGCTCAAACAACAGAATTTGTGATTTAATGTTGATTCCAGCATTTTATTTGAATCCTTTTCTTTAAAACATTTTTATTTTTATTTTCAAATGTTTAAAAAAATTATACAAATTCTGTTGATTGACCTTCATTTTTATAGAAAGTTAAACAAAAAAAGAAAGTTTTTTTAAACAGTTATTTGTGATGCTATGCTATTTTTATGATTAGATTTAACTGTTGAAAGACTGAAAATTTTATTTTACCAGTAAAAGCCTTGCAATGTCTTTCTGCCAGTTTTAATAAATACTTATTTGCAACATCATTGACTTGGTTTTCATTCATTTGTAAATGTATTAAGATAGAGCTCATGATAATGCATTTATATCAGTATTTTATAGTTTACTGTTAAAATTATTCTTTAAAGCAGTTTCATTGTTAAATTATTACAACATCATATTGTATTTAGGGGTATTTACATGATTTTATTGGCAACTTTTGTTGCCAGCTAAATACTGTAATTTAATGAAATTACAAAAAAATGCTGTAAAATATATTTACAGGATTTTATTGGCAACTTTTTTGCCAGGTAAATACTGTACTTTAGTGAATTTACAAAATATTGCTGTAAAATAAACTACTTGTAAAATTCAATGTTACTGTAAAAAATACTACAAACTACTGTATTTCACATACAGCAATTAACTGTTATTTGCTTTGCAGTAATATCCTGTAATCCATTTTACAGCAATTAACATCATTTTTACAGGATTTTATTGGCAACTTTTTTGCCAGTAAAATCCTGTAAATTCTACAGTACATTTTTTACAGTGTAAATATGTTCGCGTGAATCATTCTTCATCCAGCTTCACCTATAGAAAAAGTGAGTATAAGGTTTTTTTAATAAATCTTTGCAAATCACCTTTTTTAATAATGTTTCACAAGTAAACTCTGAGAGCGGCTGGGAAGAGATGGGCGGGGTTAGCAGAACTCTTTAACATTTAAAGAAAAATGCTACAAAACGGCTTGCTCTGAAACAGTGTTTTTAACACTACCATTGAGACTTTTTTATCAAACTATGTTACAGACTTTTCATTAAGACCCTAAAGAATCACATCAACTTGTGGAAAATGAGCAACTGATGACCCCTTTAAGTGAAAGCAGCACAGTCATGGAAAACATCTCTTGCTCTGTTGACTGTCTAATTGCATATGTCACCTAATGTGTGAGTGAGTAAAACTCTGGTATATGTACAAACAAAATACTTTGATTGGTTTTAAATCTGACATTCTGAAATTAGATTTTAATTAAACATTGTACTGTGGTGGAGGGATTCATTGGAGATCCTGTACATGTCAAACAATACATTCTGATTAGATAAACCTTTCACCAATATTCATGTAAAAATGTACGGTTAGAAAACAATCAAAAATGTATATGCTAAAAAATAAATACAAATTTAATAAAATAGAGAAAGAAAGAAAGGGTCTAAGTACATACACTGGAAATGTAATCAGAGCATTACAATTGACTTGACTTGTACTGTTGCATTGAATAGGAATTCTGAGCTATTTACTCAAACAACAAGTTCGGTGCTAGTAGAATCATGTGGAAGAGAAACACAAGAGGGCAATAGTTTACCAGAAATCTTATCTTACATCGCCTTACTTTAAACCAGCTGTGTGGATTGTCAGAAGAAACACTTCTGATTTTCTCATTGTTTTTATTACTCTTTTTTTTTCATTCTTCTAGGACTGAAGTGTCTGCATGCGTTCTGGTTTTGCTCAGACTGATGGGATGGCATAGTATTTTGTTAAAGGTTAAAATCTGGATACCCAGACAAGATCAATCATTGTACATAGAGCTGACACTCTAAGCTGTCGAGGTCCTGTTTGGTGAGCAGAGCCTTGTCTAGTTATGTGGTTTGTAGTCACTATTTACTGTATACACCTCTATAGGCAATTTTTCAATTTAAATATTGTATTTTGAGAGATGCCTTGCTAAAATTAATAAGTAATAATTCAAAATATGTTTAAAAGAAATTGAATATAAAAGAGAATGAGTATTTCCTGAGAACAAGACAGCAGATCTTTGTTGTAGCACAACAATGTGGGTTTGGTAAATATGGAATCTATTCAGTATATTTTCCTGAATTTACCTGTCCATTCTGGTTGTGATAGGCAGTGGTTCATTTTACAGAGAACAAGTTGATTAAAAATTTTAGCAGAGCTTTGTTTCAAACTACCAGACAAATAAATGTACATAATTATTGGAAATATTATCCAGATAGATGGCGATGTGCCAAATTATGAAATCATGCACTCTTCGATTGCATATCCAGTCATTACTAGAGCTGCTCTTGAAAAACAGGTGTTTCTAATACAGAGAGATGTCTCCACGGTCTTCTACCCCGTTTACTTTCTGATGAGGAATCAGATATGATATTTCATAGTTGGAACCGAGCACATGATGGGAAGTGATCTGAGAAAAAAAGAAAAATAAAGAGGAACAGAGAGAAAGAGGGAAAAAAATTACTCACTTCTGAAGACATCCATGTAATAGATGCTGATTGTGCTTTTAAATCAATGACGTCTGTGCCGGGATAATGAGGACCAAAGCCCAGACATGAGAGAAGTGATCATAAATACATACTGTAAGCGTATTAAGAGCAGACATATTAAAACCAGAAATGTAAAAATGACCCACATCCAGTGTCTAACAGATTCCTCTCTTCACAATCCCTCTTGCCCTCATTCTCTCTTTAAACAGGTGGCATATTTATATGCATCACCACAGTGAAAAGGATGAATTTGATCCACATGGTCGTCTCTTTCTTCTTTATTTCAAAGAGAACAGCAGGATCAATCCTTTGTTTTTACACATTTATTTTTACACATATTGACTTTCAAATAACCATTTTTGCTTTCTTTTTATCTCAAGCCCATTATTATAACAGAGGGGAAAATAATAGGGCATGAGATAGATTGCATTTGATTAGTAAAACAGACTTGCTTAAGTTTTTGGACTTTAATTAAAAAATAATAATAATTGAACTATTCAAATACATACATAAATGTTTGTGAAGGTCAAATCTATGATCATTTCTTATTTGAGATCCATCATACTGTATACTGCATGATGTCATTTCAAAACAACAACCAAAAGCAACAAAACATGCTTGATTTTTTTTTTTTTTTTTTTTTTCAAGAAACATCCAGAGGGCTTATAATGTTTATTTAATGAGCTTTATGTGCTTGGCACTTGTATTTACAGTCTTAAAAGCCTAAAACATTATTGCTCATTACTCCCACACTATTCAAATTTAACATACACTGGCCATATAATTGCTTAGCATTTAAATATATTCATTTACAAACACTCCAAAGCAAATACCTTGTCTTCCTATGGTTTTTATCCACACAACAATTTAAAACCTATGTGCTTTGCGTGCATTCACTATTGCTCAAATGTTATGTTCCACTCAGGATATGGTTAAACCTTTTCCAAACCAATAGGCAAAGGTTTAGCACTTCAGTACAGATTGTCAGAACCATACAGAGACCCTGTTATTACAGGAGGATTTTACTTAGCCATCCTGAGACCCTTCACCTCTGAAAGAGTCAGTGAGCTGACAACATCCCATCACGACACCATGACAAGCATTATATATACTATCAACAATGAAAAAGTAATACTGTCAACACTTATTCGCTCACAGTTTTGAGGACAGTTTATTCATGTTCTGGCTGATGGCTCTTGTTCTTGTGGGATATTTAAGGGGCCATTATTGCTGTCATTATTGCACCAAATATGAATCCTCATCATAATCCATTTTCTAAAAATCAGAGCTCAGTTGATTTACTTCAGTTTTGCACATTGTTCACTTCAACTCCATTTTAGTCTGATGATTGATAAGGCATGTGTGTAATAAGTCCACACTGAACAGCTGGTGTCACCAACATCACAATGGCAAACTGCTCACGCCAATGTGTCAGACATTTTGAATAATAATACTCTGAAAACCCAGTAATGCTGAGCAAAAGACTGCAGCAGCTGTTCGTGCTTGGTGTTTTGATCTGTTTTTGGTTTATTTTCAATGGCTTCAAACCATGTGCATGGACATCTGTGAAGAGGAGCCATACTGGCGGCCATCACAGCTGCCAGCCCCCTGTTGGCTGCCGGCGGGGTTGCTGATCATGTGCATACTGTCCATGCCGCTGTTGGACAGGTACTGACGTTCGGCAAACGCTCCAGCGGAGGAAGAGGAGCACAGTAAGCCACCCTGAGGTTTCTCTGGGCTGGCCGCCAGGCGCGGTGAGGCCGGGAAGTTGTATCCATACAGGTTGTAGGGATTGTGAAGGGAAAAGGCATTATATGTGCTCTGCTGCACATGATGATGGCTCCCAGAGAACATGTGGGCGGAGGAGGGGGAGGACCCAGAGGAAGCCGATGACCCAGAGGCGGAGCTCGCCCCTGCCTGCATGACGTACTGCAGTTGGGACGCGGGAAAAGAGGCCAGCTGACTTCCATATGCATCCATCTTGCTTCCGCCGCTGCCGTTTCCAGCAGCCAATGAGGCGTGAGCCCCTCCCTGCATTCCTGCAGCAATGAGAGAGGAAGTCCTCTGAGGCAGGAAGGAATCGGAGGCCTGGGCAGAGGTTACAGCGCCTCCTGTGGTCTGGAGGCGACCGTAGGAGCCGTCGGCCAGTCCTCCGTAGCCCTGCAGGGCGGCCATGTTGCTCCTGGCACATGCAGGGTACTCAGACAAGCCCAGGTTACACAGCTGGCTCTCCCTGCAGCCCACATTGAAGGTGTTGGGCGCCAGATGGAAAGTAGGAGGGGAGCAGGAAGGGGAGAGGAGGTGCGTCGCACCGGAGGGAGATGGAGTGCCAGTGCTGGAAGTAGTGGGAGAGGTGCCAGTGCTCCCTCCTGAAAAACAGAGTCAGCAAACATTTAGAAACATCCAAACCCCAAAAGACACACTGTGGATACATGTTCCTACGCATGAAGAATAAGTGCACACACAAATGGAGAATGGTGAGACAGAGCCAGCTCTGAAAACATACACACTGTCCAACAATTACACCAAGAGCGTATCTCTTATTTCATCCTGTGGACCACGAGCAGTCACCATGGCTCCTTAGGGAGAGCACTTCATCTGGTTACAAGAGAGGCCTGTTCAAACTTGGCAAAAAGTGCCACCAATTAACCCATAATGGAGCGCTCATCTCCACAGTGCTATTCTACATTCTCCAAAAGTTGCTGAGCTTTCCTAAAGGGATTGACTAATGTCTTTCCAATCCTGTATGATTCTATTTCCTCTGTGAAACACAAAATAACATATTTTGAAATGTCAGTGGTTTTTGTACATACACAGAAAGTCAGTGGGGTCCAATTTTGGAACCCACTGTCTGTCACTGTATAGACAGAAACAGCTCTTCAAAATATATTTTTTGGAACAACATGAGGGTGAGTGAATGATGACAGAATTTTAAAGCGTTTTCTCTTAAGGTCTAAAACTATTGCTCTGTAATAAAAGGTTTAGAATTAAAATTATTAACAGTTGACCATTCTAAAAAACCACACTAACAGAACTGTAGTCCCCCCCCCCCCCCTATTTCTTAAACTTTTCAATCTGATATCCTGGGTAAGGAATTGAAATTTCAAGGATTCTCATTACATACTACCACTTTTTTTTTAGTAATTTAACAAAAATATTATATATATATATATATATATATATATATATATATATATATATATATATATATATATATATATATATATATATTATTTAGCAAGGATGCATTAAATTATTTTTAATCAAATTTATGTCTAATCAAAGAATTCTGAAAAAACTATAATGGTTTCCACAAAAATTATAATAAAAATATTTTTTTATTTTTATTTTGCTCAAATAAATGCTTCTTTAAAAAAATGGAGTATTGGAGTCCACATTTTTTAAAGTGTACATTTGTAAACCGCGGGTTAACGCTGTTCTTTGCAGATTTGCAGTGTCAGTATGATTTACTGGAACACATTATGCAGTCTGTTTAAAAATGTCTTGTCTCGCTCTTGCACAGTTTATATTCAAGTATGCTTTTCACAGTGTCAGTATATGAATAAAATGCTCTCTTCTTCACTCAAAAACATTTTCCGTCACTGACATTTTGACTTTTACTTCAACACAAAGTTCCTGTACCTATTTAAATAATGGCAATTACATTTTAAAACAGCTTTGTTTCACACTGTATGCATTTCCAAAATATGGGCTTACCTCTGTGTGAGACATTGGTTTGCATGGGTTTGAAAACACGTTTAAGGAGACAATAACCAGAGATAAAGCACAGTGTGAAAAGCCCATTACATGTCTTGTCAGCTACAACCATCTAAGGGATAATGTGACAAATGCTGAATGCAAATGTGGCTTGTGTTTCATAACAGGCAAGTCTGGTCAACAGAGCACTAGCCGTCTTCTCTCAGTATGACAGGCAGCATTTGGGCATATGTTCATAGAGGGAACAATTCACTGGCACATATGCACAGAAAATAAGTCAAACACTTGGAACTGAATGATAGCGGTGGGATATCTACCACATATTTCTTTATTAATGAGAAGTTGGCCAGCATTCAGTTTGTTGTTTTGAAAATCTAGTCTGCTCTGCGGCTCAGAATGGGAATTAAAGAAACTAAATAATTCAGAACTCTCTTGGCTGAGGCTTGGGCCAGCTCCATATGCATTCGATAATACAGCTGAGTTCTGGTTCGCTCAACGCGGTTCTGTTCTGTTGGCTGAGGGAAAGGAGACCTCACGGTGATGTCATGTTTTCCCCCTGTTGTCAGGCTGGGGTGAGAGCGGCTTCAGTGGTGCTTTGAGAACAACTAATTACTCCAATAGATCTGCATGTAGTTTTTG
The DNA here is from genome assembly GCF_003368295.1 of Carassius auratus. NCBI lineage: Eukaryota > Metazoa > Chordata > Actinopteri > Cypriniformes > Cyprinidae > Carassius > Carassius auratus. The sequence continues at coordinate 16,863,495 of NC_039251.1, read as the reverse complement.
AGGGCAGTCAGTTTGGGCCTGCGAGGGCAGGGGCGGAGGGGGAGAACACAACGTTTTGTCAGCCGTGCGAGAACTTTAATTAACATTTAATCTGTTTCGTGAAGTTTTTGATGACAAACAGATGTCTACACAGACAAAATACCGTGCTCAGATTACTCTGACCTTATGACGGAGGGAAAAAGTAGTTACATCAACATTTGATAATCTGGGCCATAACATTAGCTATGAGTAAGAGACGGTTTTAGCAAAATTCACAAGAAGACTTTTCCTTTTGAATGACTCAATCTGTCATCATTTGTTCACCCTGATGCTGTTTCACAACAAATGCAAAGTACCATAAATGTACCATAAAAGTGGTCTATACATCTTGTGCGGTTCATGAAATCATATGATCACGTTGGTGGAAAAACAGACTGAAAAGTATTCATAATCTTTACCAGAAAATTGAATCAATGAGTTTAGTTTGAGAGCTAGATCTGTTTGATTAGTTAATGAATCAACGATTATTGAATAATTCATTGCATTTGCGAATAATTATTATATTTTGAATATTTGGATTTAAATGTATATTTCATTATTTAACTCATGATTTTTGGACTCTTTCTCACATAAAGCTATAATGTGGTTTAATTTTAGGGCTAACTGTTCCTTAAAGGGGTTGAAGAAGGGAAATAATATTTGATCTGTCTTACAGGCATACAGACAACCTCACTCTTGGACACAAAAACACAAGATTGTCCAACTTGTCCCACCCATTGCAGAGCTCCCTGCAGGCTTAGAGTCATTCATAAATCCACTGTGGTATGTGATTATTGTGGCCACACAGTAACTTTAAAAATGATTTATGAAGCAATATTTTGAAATCCAAAGCCTCCGTTCTCCAAGTTAAAAACATCTCTGCATACCTTGCTGTTTCTGCATGTTGGTGAAGTCTTCAAACGTCAGCGTCCTTACTGGAGGTCTCCAGAAAGCATACGTCTCCATTATTGCCTCCAACCCAGTCCTGCACGAGGGACAGTGACAGAGAAACCCGGGAAGAAGTGACGTGAGATGGCAGAGAAAACAGGTGAGCCAGTCAGATTATGCACATGAGGCAGCGGCAAAAAGGGAAAAAAAGAGGTGGGGAGTTTGAGGAAACTGGAGCCTGTAAAAAGGAGCAGGTTTTTACTGTGCACATAAATCTGGGTGATGTTTCATCTGTGCTCTGTACATGGCTCCCCTTCCTGTGTGATTTACTCCTCTTTGCATCGGCCCTCACCGCGCAGCTTAAGCGGCAGTAATTCTCAACTCCTTTCTGCTTGTTAGTGAGACGCTGTAATGACTCACTGATGCACTGGTCACCAAATGAAAGACTTGTATTTTCCTTTAATATAATACATCACTGATTGTGATTTACATTAAAATACTGATTTATAGCACAACTGATTCCACCGATCATCAAAAGCTAACATTACAACTTAATCTGCGGTGCGTAAACTGGGATGAGAAGGATCCAGTGCGTTAATGGAACTGTGGTTACTTTGTGACTGATCAACTGTTTTATAGTATGAAAAAGTCCTTTATTTGCATTAGTTTTATAAGGATATATGTGTGAGGCCAAGAGCATTTTCTATTTATATATCTTACTCCTGAATAATCTTTTCATCTCTATTTTTCTGCAATGAAAATCTAACACTAGTTCATAAATCAGGCGGTCTATTGTTTGTAAAATGAAAAAAGATGTCTCAAATATCTTTGGCGATAATACTCTCCATATGGAAGGCTGCTTTCATGTGCTGAGGGCCTGTCTCAGACTTTCTCGCAGTATATGGCCGTTCTGACTCGCATCTTATAGAGACGAATGAAGTGCACGGAAATACAGCGAGAGGGAAAGAAAGGTTTCCCTCAAGATTGAGGGAAAGGAGTTAGAAAAAGCGAGAAAAGGAAAGAGAGGCATTTTTCTTTCTGCTGCCCTCAATCAGGCTGCTTTATCGCAGATCGACTAGGCTTTCTTGGCAGCCGAACGAGGGGAGTGATTTTAATGTTGCGGGACGTGGGATTAGGAGGGATCTCCTGGGGTTCATATCCATTTGAAAGGCCACTGCCGAGATATGTGTGTATTTGTGCACACAGCATGGACAATACGGAGCAAGGGTAAGATTTCCTGAAAATCTACCTGTTTCTCCCTGAGTCCCGGAATCCTTTGGCAAATGGGTTGCGGTCGATCTTTAGACGGGTAATCTGTTACAAGAGAAGAAGTCCAAAACAGACTCATTTAATAATATTCTGACATATTCAGACACTTTCATCATATCACTTTAATATTAAACATAACAAAATGCCTTTTTGTGGGTATAATATATATATATATACACGTGTGTGTGTGTGTGTGTGCGTGTGTGTGTGTGTGTGTGTGTGTGCGTGTGTGTGTGTGTGTGTACATGATAATTTTGATCTATTTTTATATTTGGATTAGCTATTGCTCTTATAAAGTTCATCTTTAAAAATAACTAATGATGTATAATTTACACTGCAAAAGTGATTTTTGGCAAAAATCTAAATGACTTTCCATTTTTCATACTGAATGTTATACTTCTTTAATGTCTTAATTTGCTTGTATAATATAAAACAACTGATTTTAGTTTTTAGTGTTTGTCATTAAAATGTAGACAAAATGTAGTATAGAATTTTTATATCGACCATTTATCATTTATCAGCCATTACATTACAGAGAAGAAAAAAAAACGTCTGAAATTTTAGTGCATTCCTAGTTGTATATGAAAATATCATATTCAGACCCTTTCATGTATTCTGACTCATTAACACCTGAGCTATGTGCTGTACACTGACAGTCAGTAATGGACCTGTTGGTTCTGGTAGGCTGTGACCGTGGTGAAGACGGTCTCTGGGAAGCTGAACGTCTTTACTCCTTCCCCAGTAGGAACAGGTTTGGTTGGAGAGAGCTCGCTGCTGAAGTCTTTCCGGATCACATGGACACGGGGCTGATATTTGTGCATCGAGTGCAGGATGATCTAGAAATAAAGAAAGTCATATGATCAGCTACTCCACAGCAATCACAAGAGCACATTTCTGCAGCTGTATGGATGAAGTATCTGTGGAATAATGAGGCTGTGAATATCAAAGCCGCTAGGTCCAATACGAGAACATGCTGTATCACAGTGTGTACACATGTTGATGAGATATGAATCAGGCCGACTCGAGGGCGAGTATCTCACACCAATGTGTTGGCGTCAGAGCATAGAGGCTGTAGCCTTCCCTCCGGCCCTTGGTCTGTTTCTAATTACTCCCAGTGTCAGTGTGCGTCTCCTGGGTCCACCGCAACTGAGGAGGTCAGGCAAAAGAAGAGAGGCCTTTGCAAAACAGCTTGATGACAGTAAATTTAATATTCCAGCTCCTATCCAATCTAAATGCAGAGCCCAGGAGAGCCCAGTGCTGCCTAAGGCCACACAACACCAGCTCAATGCAGACCAACTGCAGAGAGGAAGTGTTCAAAGCCACACTGCTGTAATTCCACAGATCCGAGATACTAAGGATTCAGAACATTGTCTGGGGCCAAAAAGGAATTTGCAGGTGATATCTGAGCACAAAAAAGGAACGTTATGAGTGCAAAAGATACACTATAACACTGAAACACACAACTTACCAAAGCTGTTAATGTTAATATAAATTGAAGAAGTTACTTGATATATAATTTACATATATAATATATATTTAAAATGTGTTACTTCTGAAATGTATAGATGCATACATACAGTAGATATTATATATTTATGTATAAATAATTTGTGTGTGTTTGTATGTGTGTGTGTGTGTATGTATGTATGTATGTATGTATGTATGTATGTATGTATGTATGTATGTATGTATGTATGTATGTATGTATGTATGTATGTATGTATGTATATATATATATATATATATATATATATATATATATATATATATATAATATATATATATAACACATTTAAAATTCTAATATTGGAATAGAAGCATCCACATAATTATATACCAGTAATTTTTCAGTTGTCTTGATTCATTTGTCAATTGTTATGAAACTGCAATCGAAATGATTTCTTGTCAGAAGGAGGAACGAGAGGTTTGTATATTTCACGACGGCGAGGTCCCACACAGGACGTTCCAGGGTTAACTTCAATTCCGGCCCTCGCTCGCACTCCAGGCGAACAAAAAATAAAGTCTCTTTTTACGAGGCTGTGGTATAAGAAAAGTCCCCTCTCCTCTTCCTGAAAAAACACCAGCCTGCTGCAGTTGTAACACCCATATGTTATTACATTTGTCAGAATAGTCGAGTGATAGGATCAGTGACTCGAGTCAAAACAGCCCCATATGCAGAGGAGATGCCAGCAGAGCAGCAAAGTTCGCAGACGTGGCCTAAGGCAACTATTTTACCCACACCAACCTTGCATCTAAAATACTGATGCACTGTATCTTTCTGTAAAGAATACGCAGCCTGTCATGTGCAATTACTCTATACTCCCTGCCCTCAGTCCAACAGCACTATTCTTCTGGCCATAGACTATGTACAATTAAAAACGAATAGCCACATTAATCAAACAATATTATTGCTCTGTTTCTTACAAAAAAATACATTTAAAAACATTTGTTTAACTTAATTAAATTGAGTCAAACTTTTACATGCAGTAAACAATTAAGTTAGAATGTATTTGATTAGGTTTGTTATACATATGTAAAAATATTTAGTCAGAATTAAACATTATTCATGTTGCGTTAACTATTTTTAACCAGTTTACTTTTTTGTTGTTGAATATATACTATTAAATGTGAAGGAAGCTATGGGGACGGCATTCTTGCACACACAAAAAGTTTTCTCAAATCAGGATTTTTAACTCATACACTGTGACACTCAACAACCACATATTTAAAGCTAGCATTACATTATTTATAACTTAATAGGGCAACCAACACAACACCACCAATACTAATAACAGTTTAATCATGGAATTAATATTTGGTGAGAATTATTCATGCTACAGCGCTTGATGTGAATTCGAGATCACTTCTGGTTGTGGTCAATGAAAATTTATAATGTAGTCCTAACTGGGCTGAGTAATTTCCATTTTACATTTTAAAACTGATTACATTCAATTAAATGAAGAATTACGTTAGCTTAGAAACCCCAAGAAAAAAAAAACTACACTGCAAAACAATCACTTATCTGAATGCACATCTATCGTATGTTAACAGAAGGATTGAGTTTGAATAATATCTGCCAACTGGGTTTTGTGAGGTCTATATCAATACATGCATACTATCACTTATAATATATCAACTATATATCAACTTATTAATTTTATTTTTACATTTAAACACTGGTTTTTCATAAAGAACGAACAGTCAAGCTCAAAACATGAGAAAACATTGAAAGAAAACATGAGGGCTAAGCCTTTAAAACCATACTGAGCAAATTAAGCACATTTTTCTTGTGGGTCTCATTATTCTGGACAGAGCGGGATGTATCACCCCATTTCTCACTGTCACTGAACAATACATAACCATGACAACCTAACAAAGTGTGCTGGGGATGAGAGTGTCTTCTGATGGTCTGGTAATAAAATCATCCCTGTGCACTCACTCCTGTAGTACAATGCCTCAGACCAGAGCCAGGCACAAGAAAGTCGCACTCCAGCAGTGACACAAAAGCCAAAGTTTCGAAGAACATACTTGAAAACAATTCATATATGTCGGAGGGGGGAAATGCATGTATTTCCAAACAATAACATGTGCATACATTCCATATGTGTTCAGCTGTATTCAGCACAGACGCATTGGGAATATCAGTCAAGAACAATAAAATCAATCTTTTTCCAGTTTTGCCAGTTCTTCAGAGAATACACTGAATAATGATTTTCTTGCTTGAGAGAATATACAGATGTCTTTTGGGGAGATGGGGGGTTGTAATCAACTAGAGTTTTATGAATACAGTGATGTGGATAAGCAGGTCTATGCAACATCTCCTCACTCAAATGCATACATTTAATGAGCAAATATAGCAATATATATATATATATATATATATATATATATATATATATATATATATTTGTAGTATAATGTGTTGGTGGCTTTTACTTTATATTATTAATCAAAAATATAATCTGAGGTTGTATGATTTTAAAGTATCTTGAACTCATCAAACATTTTTTTTTTACTTTTATTAAACAAATGTGAAATATTGTTACAGTTTAAAATAATATATTTTAAAATGTAATTTATTCCTTTTATTAATTTTCAGCAGTCATTATTCATAGTCTTCAGTGTCACATTATATTTCAGAAATCATTCTAATATGCTGATTTGGTGCTCAAGAAACATTTCTTATTATCAATGTTGAAAACCATGATACATATTTTTCTCGATTGTCTGATGAATAGAAAGTTCAAAAGAATAACATTTATTTTAAATATAAATCCTAATAAATGTATTTATAGTCACATTTCATCAATTTAATCTGTAAGATATTAAGCGGTGAATAAAGTATTCAATTCTTTAAAAAATAATTAAATACAATTGAGCTTTTGAACGCTAGGGTATGTATATACAATGACATCAGCATTACGTTAACTGTAATTAAGTGTGCACTCACATGGCCTTGATCATCCAGCTCGTTATTGGTGAGTTTGAGTTTGTCAAAGCTGATCACTTGTCTCATCCAGGTGTCTCCTGAAGCCAGTGAATCCGGGTGGATGTAGGCCCTGGGCGGCACTGGCGAATCCGCGTTTCCTGCCACCATCCACTTAGAGCTGTGATACACATACCTGCAAAAATGAGCATATAATTGCCATGATGCTCTGTTCCGGTGGCCTATGAGTCAATGTTGTTAACAATACCAAAAATTACTCATGCACTCATACATCCAACTTCTGATTGTTCAAAACACTTCTAACAGACCATGCAAATTCAAGATAAACTAAATATCCTATTGAAGTTAATTTTTCAGACTATTGTAAAATACTAACCCATGCTAAAGTATGTTTACATGAACATAATTAATGGAAAGCATTGAAAAGGTTCTGATACATGTGGGCACTGCTAAAGAGCTGTTTGCAGGGCATTTCCAGCTGGATGCCTTTAGTTCTGGCCATGCGCACAGTTGAAAGTGCTTAACTGCGACGCCTCTGCCAAAGTCATCATCCAGCTCTCAAACATGAACTAAATTCTCATTTGGCCCCTTTTGTTATTGCTTGGCAGCATTAAACATCCTCCGTGTCTGTCTTATTCTCTCCCAGAGCACCCCACTACTGCGCACATGAATGTGCATGCCATGCATTTGTATTCATGCACTTTCATCTGTTGATCTAAAGTTAAATAGATAAAGGCCATTTTCATCCATACAAAATGTGTGCTTTAACAAAACACTCACACGTTGTTCGTCCTATGCACACATGCGCATATAGTGCCAGGCATTTTTGTAATTTCCTGTTTGGAGTCCTGTTTAGGGTTATGCTCTATGTAGCAGGGAAAGTGTTAAAGAAAAGGGAAACCTAAGACCAAAAAGGACTGGAAATTTGATTAGCCCTCTTTCATCTTTCATAAATCTGCCATCTGGCACTAGCACAATCAATAAAGATCCAACTTTATGTGACACCTTTTTGGACAGATGGTGGAGCGACTGCCCAATAGAGTCCAGCAATATTTAGCACATGTGGTACACTGTATGCAAAAGCATTTACATAAATTTAGATGAAGAAAAAAAGACATTAATGAGGTTATTATAATTGTAAGAACCCTTTAGACTAATGCAGAAACAAAAGAGGAAGATTTTTTTCTGCACAGTTCAGAAATGCTTGTGCGCTTTCTTATGCACATGACACAGCAGCAAATAGACCAAGTTATATATTTGGTTACTTTACTGACAGAGTAAGTGATACTCTGAAGTGTGGATCAGAGCATGTGCACTGCGTTTACATCAAGTTGAGTTAGCACCATGTGCGTTTATTGTTTGGAAAAAAAGACGGAAGAGGAAAAAGACGGGCATGCCTGAAGTTGACAGCTGGACAAAGAAAAAAAAAATAAGAGACAAACAGGGCAACACCTAGACGGAGAAAAGTAAAAGGAGGAAAAGCAGCTAGCGCACACAGGATATTTGTGAATGCATTAGCTAGAGAGCGCCTGCAAGAGAAATCTGAAAATCTGAGCCGCTCTGTATTTTCCTACTTCTTCTCTCAGATATAGGCCATACCAAATAGCCACATTAAAGAGCAAAGTAATTCAAGTAACACGTAAAGAAAGATTTAACAAGTCTAGTATAAACTCTATGTCCCTTGAAAAGGGCAGTGCGCCTAAGTAAAGTGAGTAAATTCCAATAAAGGCTGCGTTTCCAGACCCGAGCCCTCGAGACACATGAGGCATTCCAGTGACAGCTCTTTGCTCCGTTTGCAAAGCCTTGTGGTAAATTCCCCAGCCAGGAAGAAAATCCTATTTAATTTTACAAGATCTTTTGGCTTCTAAAATCCTCCATGATATTTGGGGGCTCTAAATGGTTGTCTTCAAGGCCAATCCTCGAATGGCTGTGGTTTTATTTTCAGTAAATGCATACATTAATCTAAATATAATTGAACAGGAGGATTATTGCGCTGTCCACTTAAGGGTCACAGTGTAATTAATACAGTAACATCCACAATGTTTCTTGTGTTTATTTAAAAAAACAAAATAAGGAAACTATGAGAACATTTTGGGGTTGCTGCGTAAACTGTAGCATACTTTTAAAGTTTTGAAAAACAGAAACACATTTTATTTAAATGTGTTTCACTGATGTATGACTAATGAAAAATATATCCTCCGTTTGCTTCTAATCCCCTGAAACAGAGTACAGATTTCAACCGTTTCCAGTTCTGTTCTCAGACATCAGCGTGTGGGACTAAAGCATAAACACAACTCAAATAGTTTCACTGAATACAAACAAAAATCAGATGCGTCTCTAGTTGAGTTAAACAATACTATGTTGGTCATTAGGTCTTTATTAATTACTTTTAAATACAAATCAACTTAATTTGGGAATACTTTACAAGTTTGTAACAAGGCACATGTAATTATGGATAGGACAAGTGCACTATTGCAATCCATACACGCAGGCTTTAACTGCATTCAAATAAAGCTTGTCTGTAAGCATGTGTGATGGAAAGTTGTCATGGTGAGAGCAAAATCACAGGGACACACTACACCACCTTCAATGCTGATACGGCAACTCTGTCAGGGTTGCCGTCAGTGTTGCTTATTCATGTAAATCTCCCACCCTATTTCAAGGGGGATCAGATTACTAGTTTATAGACAAATTTCCAGTTCATTTAGTTATTTTCTGCCTTTCTCACTGCATGCTAACCGCGCTACATACTCTCTGAAGCAGTGCTTACCTGTATCTCTTGTTGTCCACAGGTACAATGTCCATGGCGATGTAATACTGCTGATGTGGATCCAGTCCCACGATTTTAACTCTCATAGCAGGGAACATTCTCCTGCAACAGAACAGATTGTAATGGCATGTTTAACTAACAAGTCTAACAATGGAATTGACAAATATCGAAAGTGGATCTAAAAATGCTAAAAAAAGATAATAATAATACACAAAATGTAAATAAGGTGAATAAGAAGCCAATTAATTTAATTATTTAAATAAGAATAGTGTGTTACAGTGATGTCTGTAATATTAGATAAATACAACACTCGGACACCAAAATAAGCATACAAAATAAATTTAAAAATTATTTTCATCTATGAAAGTGTTAATATTGTCTTGTTGGCCATTAGAAAATAGTAGCAGGATATTTTGATCAACTACAATTAAAAGAAAAAGATATTTACAAAAAAAATATGAAAGCTAGAAAAGCAGAGTAGAATCAAAGAGCTAAAATAAAAATATCTATAAAATAGTTCAAACAAGCTAAAACTGAACAAAAGGGTCATATTTAAAAACGTGACTCGTGTCTAACGAGACATTTTTGGCTAATTCTTAATTTTACACTTCAAAAGCAACTTCTTTGTCTTTTCATTTAAACGTCATAAATCTCTTTGTTCATAATGAGAGGAAAGTGTCTGGTCTCTCACCGCACCCCCTACACCTCTAAATTTATAGGGTTATTATTAGCAGGGGCCTAAAATACACGCGGCTATTCATCCAGTCTCGCCTTAAAATCAGAGTAATTATTTCAGGACCTATTTTTTTTACAAAACATACAATTGAGGAGCCTATAGTATAAACTTGTTAAATAGTTTGGACACGAGTTACTTTGTTTGATGAATAGTTCTGGAGAAAACAAAACTGTTTATTGTTCCAACGAAAAATTGCTACATTGGGGATTTATTGCAGCAGCGCATAGAATCAGAAGAAAGAGTCTATTGATGATGAAAACATCATGTCGTGTAGGCCCAAGCAATAGCTAGGCTATTTATTGAGTGAACAATTTTAATAGTTTCAACAAACCTTTCTAATGCTAACTGTATCATTCAAAGTTAAATTTTTTAAGAAATAAAAATGGTTTCTTGTTGCTTTTTATTTTTGTGTTTATTCTAGCTATTCGTTACTGTTGTTTTTTCCTAAAACATTGTAAACGCTTTATTCTCCGTAATCTGAGGGGTAAATAACAAGGTGTGTCTATTTTTTCTTTCTAAGGTGACTTACCTAAGCCACAACATGGACTTCTAGCTATTAATAAACTCTACTGTTACAGCCATCCAGTGCAATCTGGGAGTATTATTAAGTAGAAGTTCACCCTGTGTTTTAAGACAAGGAATTACACCAATAAATGGAGACATGTTTTCATGTTGGTTTGATCATAAAGTGTAAAAACGGCACGGAAATACCTGGCAATCCCGCCGAGAAAAAAAGGGGCGAAAGGTCTTACTGTGAACTGTTTAGGTTAAGGTATATGCTCGGTTTGGGCTGTAATTGACGCCCAAAAGAGCAAGAAAACGAAAAGCATATTTCAAATGTATTAATTAGAAACAGTTGTTGTTGTCCTGTTATAAGGCTAAGTAGCAAAGTAGCCCTACCGTATTTCGCCATGTTGTGGTTTGTGATTAGGTACTTCTGCCCCCATGTGTAACACATTAGCGCCCACAAAACACAGTTTTCATGTTTTCAGTCCCCGTGCGCAGCCACATCCCTTTGCCAAACAATCGCCTGCCCTGAGATCATTTGCGCGTGTCAAAAAGAAAAAGAGAGTAGCCTATGCTACGTTATGATAAAAAGGAGGAACAAAAGATTTAAATAAATCAAATAACTAGAATTGAAATGTATTATTTGTTTAATCTTTAATGGTTTAATACATTTTCGAAAAAGCAACTGAACAATACGTCAATAGGTTTGCTTGTTTTTTTTAGACGTGGTGTAAACATCAAGCAAAAAAAAAAAAAGACCTAGGCTACTAAAAATACTTTCCTTACACCTTTATTTGAGTGAAAATAAAAATGTCTGTTCATATTTAAACAAACTAAAAGAGTCTTCAAATATGTTTTTAAGGTTAAAATTTGTAAATAGGCTATAGTTCATTTTGTGTCATGAATAGCCTTTCACAATCAAACTTATAAAAAGTAAATAAAAAATACGTGGTTTACAATAATAATAATAATAATAATAATAATAATACACTTAATTACCTTGACCCAAAGGTTCGTTTCACAGTTTTAATTTGACTGATAAGAAACAAAAAATGCCTTCAAGCATGTTGTTTATGCCACACTCATTTAAATCTAAATAGCCTATTCATCACATTTTTGTTTTATTAGTAATTTATTATTATTATTATTATTATTATCTATTATTAAAATAGATGTTGATAAAATATTATGCAAAATACTTTTACTTTAATACTTTTTAATACAAAATGCCACTGTCAATAATTCCAGCCGACTAATTAAACATTTATTGTATTTAAAACCATAAATTCAGAATCCAACAACATGTTCGTCAGGTAGAAGGTACATCCAAAGTAGTTCCGTTCATATTATTCAATATTTTTATAATAGTCGGACAAAAAAGGGAGCGCCATAGTGATCCAGCATTGTTTGTCATATCTTCAAGAGCTTTGGTTCCACGTTCCACAAGATCATGTTTGTTTAAATTTGGTTAAACATAGCTAAGACCTAGGCTATACCAGAAAATATTTTGAAATATGCTGCCACTGTCTGATCCAATATGTTGAACTTCTCCATACATTAGATTTTTTTGCATTTCATAAAAGGTTTACCTTCCTGCCTTTGTGATGATCATTTCTGTGCCGATGTCGTGGAAGCGTTTCCACAGGTCAGCGCACTGCAGCTCCACCTGGATCTCCTCCATGGAGGCTGAGGGCGAGGGGTCGCAGGCGGTGGGGGTCAGGTCCGCCGGGGAACCGAACGAGCACGATGTCCTCTCCGCCAGACCCTCGCCGTCGGAGCCCGGGCTGGCCTCTGAATCTACAACGAATAAGTAAAATCATTATTAACGCCGGCAGCACGAAGGAGGCCTCGGGAGGCCTGTTGACGATATTGAGCGGTAGAACCAGATCACCTGCAGCCGTAAAGAATAACGAATTGGATTCGCTCAGACTATCATGGATTGCAGCCTTTCAATGTTAAATGAAAAAATTCAGCAAAATAAATAAAGCGGAAAATCTGATTCACCTTGGCTCTAGAATATTTCTTAGTGTTTTCTGAAAATACATGGCGTGTGATGATTTTGGACACGGGTTAAAAGACTAATGAAATTATCCCCAACTGACTATAAATCGGCTGAAAAGTAGCCTAATCACCAAAAATAAAATTCACAAAACGAATAGAAGATAGTTGGTTATAAATTATATTTATAGCCTAAACGAAATTGCCAATAAAAACAGTTATTTCAAAGCTCTTTTTGATCTTTATGACCTCATTCTTGATTGATTTCATGTTTTGGGGAAACATAGCTGACAATCATGCAGAAAAAAAACATCCCTTTAAAATTAACTAATTTTTTGTGTAACGTTTTAAAACAAAATTATTATTAGAACTACCACATCAAACTCATTTGATTTACCATGTTAAGCCATGTTAGTATCCTAATAAGATTAAATACACAAGGAGAGATACGCTTTGTGAGGTCCTAGGCTAAATTAACTACACTGAAAACTCACAAGAAGTACATGTACTGTGGTTAAATTATCTACAGATTTTATTATTCAGGTGTCTACAAAACTTACAAAGGTTATTGAAATGAGCCGGATTGTTTTGTCGGTAGGCCTATGTCATTCAAATGATAAGCAGCAGAGACTGGCCAGCAGCCCTGGCCAAACCACCAGCACCCCGCGCACAGAACCCTCCGAGGCCCTAGAGCCCGAGACAGACTTTTCATCAACCTTATGAGAGATTCAATCAGCGTAATTACAGTAATGAAGCCCATCGTCTCTTTCACACGATCTCTCAGGCATGTCCTCAACTCCATCCAAACCCGTCTATGTGCTGTCGTTTCTGAACTGCTGTCACTGAGCCATTCCACAAGTCTATACCCTCTGCCAGAGTTACTACATAACACAACAGACTGCAGACTACCAGCGTCGGCTGAACACGTCAAACTATAACGGATCATTTCACAATAAGAGAGTGACAAATATAAAAACTTCACCTTTAACAAGGACAATGCTGACTAATCAGCCAACTGTCCTGGAGTTCATTTAGGTTACTTCGATCAAACGTGTTCTGTAATTTATGACTGCACAGTGAATGCGTAAAAATGGAGTCTGTGTCAATCTAATGTCTCGGAGTTCACACAATACAAAGCATTATGTGTAGGTTATTATATCCTAATAATACACTTCTTCAGCCCGTTGATACTGCAGCACACTACTTTCACATCAGCAAATTTATTTCTCCGTATAGAGCTTGAATTAGTTGTATATGACCTAATTTTTTCTTGGGACAGAGGCGAACTAAGCATGAAATTGCAGCGTAACTCAATCCACCAGGAACAGAACCACCTGTTTCCGCTGGACTTCCTTCAGTCTCATGTAAGAGGGAGGTAATAAAAATAAAGATTAAGACTCCTTTTAAAATGTACACATCTGTCGTCTTTCATTTTGACTCCGGCTCTCTGGGAATTATGCAAGCGAGGGGTAAAAATATGATGGTTTAAATGACACCGAAGGAACGCCATATACTAAACGCTTACTTAACATGAGAGCAGACTTTAGGAGTAGGCCTATTCACTAAATATTTATTGAAGAATTTGAAGGCGTCATTAATTATGTACAGAACTCAAATCATAGTTTTACTGATTTATTTTCATTAAACATCATAGACCAGACTCTTACTATTAATATTTGGTTTGTATCACACATAAAACCCTGTCCACGCTTTATCTAAAGTATGATTCAAGTAAATAGCGCATTACTGAATTTGATTATTTATTGCAAAACGTCTTACGAAAAGCACAATAAGCAAAGCTAAACTCATATGACATTGAACTGTCAGTGATGTGCTGAATAATACCTAGGCTAGCTAGGTCTATATAAAATATTATGTAAAAATGTATTATATTATATGGATATTACTTCTAATTTATAAAGTTTTACGATTTACAATAAAAAAATATAAAAGCCTGTTGTTGATTTGCGCCTTACCTGCTTTGCTAAAACGCCTACGTCTATGAGACCTTGAAATGCATTTAATAATAAAATAGGCTAAATAAAATAAAGTTTATAGGCTAGTTAAATATTTTTCTCTGTAATTGAATCAAGATGGGATCTACGTAGAACTCTAGATCCTGTTGTTCAAAGTTGTAGAAATGTTTCCATTTGTGTTCACCCAAAAGGAAGCAGAAAACTGACTCAAATCCAGAATCGAGTCATCCTTGTCTGAGTATATCAGCCTCTGAGAGATGAGAAGTCTATCTGTGGGCATGCACTTGGGACAAGATAACAAGATTAATTTAAATTATTTAGATTAATTTAAATTATTGCGCCGCTTAATTAAATGACACAATCCAGTGTTATCTTTTTTGGGGGTCGTGTAGCAAAAAATATGTTCTGGAATCTGTTTGGCCATGAGAACATGAACATTGCGCAGTTAAGTTAAAATGCTTTGTTAAATAATTCATATATTTTATTTAAAATGCATAGATGACCTGGACTTACCATCCAGCCTGTATAGGCTAAGTGTCATTATATTACAGAATAGCTACCTAAAGGAAGGCTTATTATAGACCTACTTGGGATTTCCGTTTAATTGCAACAGTGGTTTACAGTTCGACGTGAAAAAATGACGTTTCATTATTTCTGCTGTTATTGTTGGTTTAGTACGAATACAGTCTGTTATCTGTGCACATGGAGGCCTGCTGTGACCTGTTGGCCCAAAATGAGGAATCTCAAAGAAATCAAATCAAATATTGTTTATTATTTAAAAGTAACGTACTAAAAGCTGTCTGTCAGTTTTCCTTTTTAAAAATATAAAATTATAATTTTTGTTATAAGCATAGGCCTACTCACCTGTCGCAATTGTCGTCCGCGTCTGAAAAATGGTGCTCCTCGGTTTCAGAATTGCCGAACTAACTTTGGTCTATCTGTGCTCACTATTATTTTTTTAAAATGAGGCGAATAGTCAATCCAACGTCAATAGGGGGCTATATCAGAATATGTACAGAATGATCAGTCAGCAGCCTGTTGTGTGGGACTTAATGGTCTGTCTAATGGCAAATGCTTCTGAAGCGAGACTAATGAAGTGATGACTAACGTTGCAACAGTTGAACTACAGCGATGAAACCAAGAAACACACACACACACACACACATGTGCGCGAGCGCCTGCAAGCGTGAACTCACAAGAGCGCTTATCTTTTTAGGCGATCTGACGGGCATAACAGGCACAAACTGACACCTACATGGAATAATTTAAAAACTGATCGTTCATATGTCCAAATAATTTGTATAAAGGCATATTCTTCTTTTGCCCTAATAATACACAAGAGCAAGATTTGACCGTATGGATTAGGCTACCCTAAATTTAACCCACCACTACATTTGTATTAATTAACTTGCTTCTAGTCGGAATTAAAACACCGTTCCTTTTCTTGATGAATAAATCACGAGTTGAAGATGTTCTATTGTAGAAGGGAATTTTGTAGTTTAAAATGAAAGCTGTGGTTTTCCAACACTAGCCCATTTGTCTGTCATGAATTATTGTAGCCTACTTGAAGACTTTCTTTTGGATTTCTTTAAAAAAAACATGACATTGAATTTACATTTCACCAAAATAACATCATAGCTTTAACTAGTTTGTGCAAAGTAATTTAACAATAAAAATATAATTTATAATATTGCTTTAGTGAATTAAAGTGACATTTGGGCTCACTGCATAGGCCTATAGCTGAAACATTTTATTCCAGGGTTAAACTGTAATCTGCAAATGCGGTCAAATGTTATATGGGATGTTAACATGGCAGTTCAGTTTGCCATGTAACCACGCACTAACCCGGGTCGATGTCCAGACAATTAGCAGGATCCTCGCCGTCTCCCAATTGTCCGTTGCTCGCGAGGTTCTCCATAGACAGCTCCAGTTCCTTTTCTTCCCAGCCCCGGAGCTTCCGCTTCTTGTTTGTCCCGATCAGGGCTTCAACCGAAAAGGCGTGCGCTCGTGAACTCAGAGCAGCAGCGGATCGTCTCCTGTCACTCATCTCTCCCACTGCAAATCCAACGGAGAAGAAATAGAAACTCCGTCCAGGCGGCAGGCGCAGGAATGCCGCTCACGCAAAATGTTTATAACGGGTGGATTTAGGTCTCCGGTGACGACGGTAATCCAAACCCAAGTCTAATTTATGCCCTTTAAAGGCTTAAAAATAAAAGAACCCATTCCCAACGAAGATACTTTGGCTCAATACCTTGTCCGAGAAGATAGTTTGTTAATATATCTCGATGTTTTGAGTCTCCGTCCAACTTCTCCACGTCTCTTTTTCTGTCGTCGAGTCCTCTCTGATTGATATTCACTTCTGGAAAACTTTTTTCGAAGCGTTAGGGGCAACCCTCTCAGTGTTTGTCAAGTCCAGCACGACCAATGGGAAGCGCAGGAAGGGAAAGAGCCAAAATATGTCGTCCAATGGAAGAAGAGGGAAATCACAAGCATGGTGGAGAAACTAAGCTGGAATTTGGAGATGGCCATCTTACAGTGAATTAACCTCGTTTGATTTAACAAGCAGATAAAGTTGCTATCTGTTCGGAAAACATTTGGTTATGTTCCTTTGGCGAAAAAATCTATCCGCTGTTAGTTCGTATCATTAGCTAGGCTACGCTAAATATTTTTTAAACAATATTTTACTTACAATATTACGTTTTTGTCATACGTCCCGGTGGGTCATTTGAAAATTAAGCAACCTATTTGACCTTTAAAAGTGCTGCTTAACAATTAGCACGCGTAAAATTTCTATTTTCCTTTTTTTTTTCGTAAATGACATGTCTGGTTAAACTGCATTTTCCGTTTTGACTAAAGCCTATTTGGTTAATATCAAAGTTGATAAATAGGCTACCACAAGAAAGCTACACCTTCTGGTCTAAGACTTTATAGGTGCTTTTCATATAGCTTTCCCTTAAAGATTTATTGTACTTCACAAAACTGAATCCAACCGTTTTTATTATGCCTTTGCATAATAAAACATCATTACATTGTGTCGCCTTTATGATAAGCAACGAGACTACTTTGTTAAAAACAAATGTTACATTTCACTGTAATCAAAGTAAGTGAATGCATGTGTAGGCTTTCTATGAAATTTGCAGAGGAATACTGTTGTAAGCTTCATATAAAAGTGTCAAGAGCTTATTAACACGAGTTCTGTTGCCTCCCGGAATCTGTTGTTGGTTCAAATTGGAATAAAATTGGAAAACTGAAGTTTTATCTTCGCAGTGTAGACTGATAACGTAAAGCAATAGGATAAATGGCACGTTAAAATGAGAATCTTTATAAAAAATAAATAGGGTATTAAATCATACTAATTGTTTCACGCTTTTTAATCAAGATTATTACCAAACAATCATATTACTTTAGCCTAATGATATTAAATATTAGGCTACTAAAACGTAAGTGCTCAAACAATGACTATGCTAAATTGATTAATATTAAGCTTATTTATAATGTTTTGCTTATTGTGTGGAAACAAAAACAACGAACAATAATTAAAGTTTAATTAACGGTAAATAGCAAAATAATAAAAATAATGAAATAACAAACTCTAAAGCCGATTTAATAAAAGTACATTCAGCATTAAAAACAAGTTAATAGCCTAACTATTTAATATAACGTAAATAAATATTTAAAAATAAAATGTCAAATTAAGACACGTAAAACTACTAGTACAGATAAATTATAGAGCAATTTAGAAGAAATGTACTATAGCCTACATGTTCTGCAAAGAAACTTACAAAAAGGCTTTCGATGTCTAGGCTTTGATTCCTTACGAGTGGCTGATGTTGCCTAATAAAATGCAGAAATTCATATGTGGAGCCTCCATCTATTAAAGTATAAACCCTGTTTGAGGCTTTTCCTGTAAGTGATTTAGATATTTATCTTTTATTACTTTCATTATTTTAATTACACTTTATTATTTTATATAATTAATTTTTTTATCAAATATAGCCTACGTCGTTGAAGCGTAGACTACTGACATATAATTTACTAATTAGCTGATTTACTCTGCAGATTATTTAATTTAACCCGTTTTTATCTGTGAAATCCTGATTTCACTTCGAAACGGTAAATCCTTTTTAATTGTTTAGTTTTCAATGATAGCAATTATATTTCCTTGGAGAGTGATTTTAATCGGCAGACTAGCTGGTGAATAGTTCTTACCGTGCGTTCTTCTGAAAACGGATTATTTTCCTTTTCCATAATTTATTTAGGATATTGTATTGTCTACTGATTTATTATTGAAGATGCTATTAATTAACTGAAATAAAGTGTGGATAAAATAGTTTGGCTACACGCAGTCCTGTTTTGAATGCCTCACCAACAATAAATAGGCTAAATAAATAAACAAGCATTGTTTTAAGGCTAATTATAAAAGGACCGTCAAAAAGATCGTCTATTCTTGGAAAGTCATATTATACGGACTCTCTTTTATTCTCGCCGAATTAACGTTTCCCAAACACACGGGATCCTTTTCCCAAGGAAATGTTAATTAAGTCGGTTTGACAGCAGTTCCATTTCTTAGTCGCTGAATGTAATATATTTTGATGATTATTAACGCATAATTAGAGAAAAAAGGCTGACCCCTGCCCTAAAAAAAAAAACAGCTCAAGGGCTCACAACATTCACATCACATGAACCATTACCCAACTAACTCAACACACACTTGACCGCGCATCGCTTGTTATCACGAGCGCTGCATTCGATTAGCACACTGACCATGGATTGTTATGATAAAACACCTACTAAATGTCGGATACGTTTTGTTATTATTTTGCTCATTATATTTCTCCTGTAATCTAATATCGCCAAGCATGCTTGCACTTTTGCTATTATTTCTATTTTGCAGCACATATGGAGTCTATAGGCTACCAACGGTACAAACCTGGCACAAACATCATCTGCTAAAAATAGCGCATTTGAACAAGGCGAAAATGAATGACACATCAAAGCGAAGAGTAACATGAAATATTGTCAAATAACAAGTGACTGCTCCTCGCCATTCCGTCAGCATACATTACAGAGAGCGAAAAAAAAGCTGCTCTAAACAAACGATTCATTTTGCTAGACTGATCACTAATTGCCCCGTGGAACGAATAAACTTCCCACCTAATCCTCCCATATATCCTTAAATTCAGAACACAGTTTGGAGAATAATGCATGTTTGTGCAGCAAATGACGCTGGAAACCTTTTCAATTGCAGTTTAAAGAATCAGAGAAAATGCGGGTAGAGTTAATGATGTTTTCTCATTGCATGATTTATGATGACTGCTTTTAGAATTATTTCAGAGCAAATAAGTTTATAAAGCTAAAGTAATAAAGCAGGATTGAAAAAAAAATGAATATAGACGTCAGACGAAGGATTTGAAATTATTTCCAATTGAAAATTAGGAGCATAACTCATTTTAAATATATAACAACAAATCAATTCTGGCTTGTGTATTTTTTATATTTTAGTTATGCAGGTTTTTTTTTTTTTTTTTAGAATTCTCCGTAATACAGCTTTTCTTTAAAATGTAGACAGGGGCATATTAAGTGAATTTAGATGTTGCATTCCCTTTTTTGTTGTTTTCAGGAATAAATGGGTATAAAGTCTTGTGTAACATAATAATTAAGTGCATCAACTCTGAATTCTGGTAATGCATGGAATTTAGTTGCCCTGCCTGCCTTCTAATTTACCTTTGCCTAATAGACAGACAATCTTGCCACCTCCTCACAGATACTTTCTTACAAGGGAAAACACAGCACAATACAATTAAAACATTATCCAAATGCTCTCCCGCTCCATTAGTGCATAGTGCATGTGAGGTACCCATCATGTCAACTAGCGCCCTTGAACAGACTTGGAGTTGGCTAGGCTTGCAGTTTCTCCTGCACAGCATGTGTTTGTTGAGACATATGTGAGATTTAAAATGATTTTGAAATAATGTTATTCATATGACAATAAATAAAAATACAATTATTTATCTGCTTAAAAAATTGACAAAAATACAAGATGAAACCAAACAAAACTGAGTTTTTGAACAGATAGTAATCTGTGACAGGGGTGTAATTTACTTACCAAATGTTTTCACTAGTAAACTGAATCAGTCGAACACAGACAAAGAGTTCATTGCATTTTCCAGTTTCTAAAGTCTTAATAGAAGCCCACCAGTTTTCTGACTTCCGTCATCACAGGAGCTGCGAAGCTACGAGCTTTCGCTGTTCCTTTGGCTAAGAGACTCTCAAGGTGGCCTCTGTCGGCCTTCAGTCTTTGGATCTCCAGCCGAATGGGTTGCAGCTTCTGTACAATAGCCTCGGCCACCACATTCTTGTATTGTCCAGTGTCCATACCTTCAGCCAGCCTGACCACCTCCTCCACGCTCTGTCCAGACACAGCCGCGTGCATGGAGACTAGGTTTGATACACCGGGCCGACTCTCAGGCTCATAGGTCACTTCAGATGTGAAGTCGGTCACAGCTCTGCGAATCTTAAGGACAATGTCATCAGGCGTATCGGTCAGGAAGACTGTAGCTAACTTTTGGGGGTCCGACTTGGACATCTTAGAAGATGGATCCCTCAGAGATTTCACCTTTCGAGTGTCACCTGAGAGTT
This sequence comes from Carassius auratus, assembly GCF_003368295.1. Classification (NCBI taxonomy): domain Eukaryota; kingdom Metazoa; phylum Chordata; class Actinopteri; order Cypriniformes; family Cyprinidae; genus Carassius; species Carassius auratus. The sequence continues at coordinate 16,842,247 of NC_039251.1, read as the reverse complement.
AAAAAGCAGGAAAAATTTAACATTTATTCTACGCTGAGTGAGTATTTCCTTAAGTTTCCTATTCATGTCCATTATAATACTTAATAGTTAACTATAATATATAATTACAATATTTCATTACATAAATTATATACAGGTAATAGTTGACTATGTTACCCTGGAGTTTAATAATCTGAAAGCTGTATAAATAAGCTTTCCATTGATGAATGGTTTGTTGGGATTTGACAATATTTGGCCGAGATACAACTATATGAAAAATAAAAAATAAAATAAAATAAAAATAAAACAAAATATTGAGAAATTGCATTAAAAGTTGTCGAAATTAAGTTCTTAGCCAAGAATATTACTAATCAAAAATTAAGTTTTGATATATTTAAAGTAGTAAATTTACCAAATATCTTCATGGAACATGATCTTTACTTAATATCCTAATGATTTTTGGCACGGAAGAAAAATCTATAATTTTGACCCATACAATGTATTTTTGGCTATTTCTACAAATACACCCGTGCTACTTATGACTGGTTTTGTGGTCCAGGGTCATATAGTTAACAAAGTGTTAAAATAATAGTTTTTCTCAACAAGGACATCAAAAGTGACAGTAAGGAGTTTTACAATGTTACAAAATATTTACATTTTAAATAAATGCTGTTCAGATAAATTAAATAGAAAAAGAAAAAAAATCACGGTTTCCACAAAAATATTAAGCAGCACATCTGTTTCAAGCAGATAGAAAGATAATTAAAGAGGAAAACGAAATTATAAAGAATAATATAATAATTTCTAAATGACCATGTGACACTAAAGACTAGAATAATGACTGTTGAAAATTCCGCTTTGCCAACACCGGAAAAAAATGACATTATAAAAGATATTAAAACAGAAAACAGTTATTTTTTAAGTAAAACGTTAATGTATTTTACTGTATTTTTGAATAAATAAATGCAGCCTTGGTGAGCATAAGACATCCCACAAAATCTATAACAATATAATATGGCATATTAATACTGTTAAGTTACTAACACAAAATAGGAGTCAAATGTTGAGTCAGTAACCACTCTGATAGATTTAGTTCAGTAAAGAATGTGACTTTCACACAGTTCACCAAATGAACCAGCTCACTCCCTCCACTGCCGAAAAACAGTGCAGGAAACATGCTATTTAATATCAATTTCTTTGAAAAGCTTCCTTTACAATACTGCCTAACCATTTCAATACAAAAGTAATCATAGGATGCAATTTTCCACTTTTTATAAGATACATTTCAGTAAATTAGCATTACATATAGCGACCACTGGTTGCACACTAATCAGATTGAAAATGAAGAATCTCTGGAAAGCAACTGGGTTGTGTAAATATTATTTCTTTGTGGAATCACAACACAGATGGGCTCTAATGGTCGGATCTTTGATTTGGTTTCAGGGCAACAGATATTGTTTGGCTTCTTTAGCTCTGGCTCTAGGATGCAGGCGCAGTCTTCCTTCACATATAAGAAGAGTGATGTGAACCGGTCCTTTGTGAAGTCACTATAGGGAAACCCCCCAAATCCATTATCACCCCATCACTCAGATAGAGAAGGAAGAGAACAATCCTTTAATCAAAGCGCCATCGCACACATGACTGGTTTCATATTGTGCTTTTATGATGGCGATAATTACAGTGAATGAAAGACTGAAGCTCAAACTGACGATTCAACATGCCAGCCATGTGTGCGCACAACTTTTTGTGCAAGGGGTGCGTTGTTGTGCGTGTGTGTAACATACAGCGAGGAAAGCAGGGAGCTGGGGAAGACACTTGAGAGCACTGACTCATTTGTGTGTACGCTGAATGACACCGAGTAATTTGTCTTACTTTTCCACCTTTCAGGGTTTGTGCTCAGGTGAATCTTTATGAGAAAAGCAGACTGATTAAAACGGGAAGTTAATGTCATGAGGTAAAAATGAAAACTCCCAAACATACTGAGCAGGGCACGAGGCTCTGGGAAGAACTCTCCATACTGGTTGTTAAAGATGCGGGCCAAGTCCTGGGCCAGCTCCAAATGCTGGATCTGGTCCTCCCCTACTGGCACATGTGTAGATCTGCACAACAATAACATCACTCTCGCTCAAACACAAGCTGGGAATATAACCACGCTAAGAATAAAACACATGAAGAGCACAGCCGGACGTACTTGTAGAGCAGAATGTCTGCTGCTTGTAACACTGGGTACGTAAAAAGCCCCACACTGCCTTCGTTCTTCTGCTTGCTCTTCATCTGTAAGGAAAAGAAACAGAGGATTTACCACTGGACGGGCAGACGGAGAGGAAAGTTTGAAACAAATCTGAAGCACCTTTCATTACATCTGGCTGCGACTGTCTATTTGTTTTCTTATTACAATGAGGTCTAACATCAAGCCCTTTCTCAGTTTCCCACATCGGGCTGAATGAAGGAGTTTTGCCACATTAACACACACAGACAGCATCCAAAGGCCACTTTCCGCCACGTTTCACATGCACTCAGCTGTTGAGTAAACAGCTAGGTGTTTTCTCTGCAGCGGTGGGAGGCTTCTGGCCGAGCTCTCCGACAGCAGCAATATAAAAGGGTTGTCCTCTCTGGGTGAATCACAGTCATTATCAAGCCCTGTCTCTCCCTGCCAGGTCCGCCCACCCTCATGACCGGCACAGGAAAAGCCTGTCGCCGTGCCACATGGACAGCAAACAGAGGAGGGAGGCCTGAGCATTTGGACTGGCATGTTACCATCTTCAAAATATCATGTGTCTTTTTATTTAAACTGCCCCTATTATGGATTTTTGAAAATTACCTTTCATGCAGTGTGTAACACAGCTCTAAGTGAATGGAAACTTCTTGCACTTGCAAAGTTTTAAATCTGAAAGTGCACGGTGTATAAAGTAATTGTCTCTTAAAAGAAAGAGTCGACTCTGAATCATTGAAACGAGTTGTTTTTCAAATGAATCCCAAGCCGATTCATGTTGACGCAACATGAAACATTAGCTTATTGCCCGTCCACTTATTGGTCTTTTTGCATTGGTCTGAATGAAAATAGCATTACATTACAGGCATGATCAAATGAAAATGAGACCAATGAAAATCTGACCAATCACTGTAGATTAGTGTCACACAAAGGTGGGGTTTGGAAAAATTAATCATTAAACAAATCGTTGAGCAAAAAAAAATAGGTAAAAATAAATGCATATTATAAGACAATGATAGTGTTTTTTGAACTTACATGCATGTCAACCTGTTGTTGGGGACTCCCAAAACTGAAATAAGAACGTTTCATTACCCATAATAGGAAAAAAAACAAAAACAAAAAAACCCAGTAAAAACAAATGTGCTGTAATTACCTTCCATTGAGGCAGGTGCCGTAAACGAGGCATGCTGGTGAGGCAGCCTAGGATCCACGAGAGCTCAGCATGTTCTGAGACCTGCAGAGTAACTGTATGATTACATTTCAGGAAAATAAATAAATAAATGTAATGGTGCTCATTTCTCAATTCATTTATCAGTCAATTTGTTCAGAAACATATTAAAGGTACAGTTAAAACATGCAATGCTTTGAACACACATCTTCTTTGATGAGTATGTTTTTCATTTCTGAATTAAAATTCATTTTGATGGTATCTTTTTGAGCAAATTAAAAAATAATTTGAAAATCCGTTGTCCGATAAATTTAGTGCGACAAACATACAGAAACGTGGGAACACGCAAACCCCTGGATACCTTCATAAATATGTCAAGATTAATAAGTCTCTTCAGATAGTTTGATGTTTTCATGACATGGAAAGTTTAGATTGTAAAATTCAGTGTAACACCCCCAAAACTGATATTTATCATAATTATATTTCTGAATTAATCATACATGATAATCACAAAAACAATATACTGTGTAGCCTGAGAACTCTATTAAACATCTTTTTAATTTTGAGAGTGATGAAAGATGTATATAAATATGCTATAAGTTTTTACATTACAGAAACACCACATTTTTAGAGGCATTAAATGTAAACTTTTAACACCATTAAAAAAAACCTAAAATATTGATTTTCTTTTTTTTTTTTATTGTGGACACACATATTACCATCATGCAATCAAATTATCAATACTCTTGATATGCAGAGTGACAGCACTTTACACTTAAACTAGGTATCTTCGTAGCGCCCCTGTGTGGCAGCGAAGAGAACAAGATATTCCTCACCTCCCAACAGGTGCACACTGGCACAGTATGAAGGCCTTTCTACATCCATACTTTATCACAAGTACTCGAACTAGTCCTTCCCTTGTTACAAAATCATGTGAAAGAGCTCATTTGACTGGCTTTGTGAAATCTGCACAATTCCCAAGAGTGTGTGCACGCACACAGACACACATTCAAAAGAAAAACACTGCTCAAAATCGTTCTGCTTCAGAGAATTAAACTTTATGAGTGCTGGCGACACGGCCGCCATCTCTCATACGCACAAAAGGATTCCGAGGCATCTGACGTAAACCCAGAGAGGAACGAACATAAAACGTGATTTTATGGCACGGCGCTGAAAGAGATATTTATTACAGCTAGCTAATCTACGTGTGAGGGTAAAACAGCGGATATGAAGATGACTCAGATAATCTGTATGATAATCAGAAAATCTGATATAGTGGTGGGGCATATCTTAGATGACTTCATATGTCAGATTTGTGCCATCAACTGAGACACAGAAATAGTAAGTGAAATAATAGAGCATAAAGTGATTATTCCACACATACACATACGTGGCACATACGTGAAAATGAATTTAAAGGAAGTCTGAAGTGTGAAAAGGGATCATATTTGTTAAGATTTACACACAACGTTCAATTACGCGAGTCTGCCAGAAACGTACATATAAATCTCTCTGTTGTGTAGATGTTATTGTGGTAAAATGGTTTCTAGTGCCATACATCCCAAACACTCATACACTCAAACACGAAGCACTATACTTAAGATCCGATTGATTTTAGCTTGTCACCATTTTTTCAATGAAGTCAAGTGTTTTCCTTGGGACAGGGAATTATTTTCACATGTGGAACAGTCTTGAGCTCGTATGTTCGATGGGAGGTCTTTAGTCCTGCCAAGATATGTGGCATGAAGTTAAAATGGAATAAAATCAGGGGAGTGTGTGTGTGTGTATGCATGCAGGTTTTCACATGCTCGCTGTAAAGTTTCAGTGAGAAAACACACAAAATCCCGACACACTAACACTCTGCTGCACAAAACACACAAACACACACTGTTGAAAGCATATCAGGTGGCTGAGAGGAAGAACATGTCCACACTTATTATAGTTACTCTTCAAAAGTTGCTAAATTTGAGGGAAAATGTGCTGGACAGCTAGCGAGTTGCTGCATACAGTAAAAACTATTATTATCCTCTTCTTTCTGCTTCATGTGGTCGCTTTGAAGTGAACCGTGAAAACGAATCTGTGTGTTTTCCCCTATCCTGAGAATTTGTAGAGATAGGAATCGGTTTGGTAAAATAAGCATTTAGAGCCATTAAATAAATATTTGGCAATGGAAAATATGTTTTAGCTTACTGCCAGTAGTTCAGCCCAATAAAACAACCGGACGGCTATTTAGAATGAGACTTTTGGAGTTATTTGAAAGGTACCTTCCACATTTGTTTTTAGATTGTTTAAGCAGAAAGGTTGAATAAAGACGTGCACACTTTAAAACTATAATACTAGAAGTATTTTGGGATAGTTCAACCCAAAATGAAAATTCACAGTGAAACCCAAAATGAAACTTCATCATTTACTCATCCTCATGTCATCCTAAACCTGCATTACTCTCTTTCTGATGTGGAAGACAAAAAGAAAAAGAAAAAAGATTTTATTAATATTTTTTTCCTCACAATGAAAGTGTTGCTTTGGACCCCAATGACTTTCATTGTATGACCAAAAACAGTTCATTAAAATGTTCTTATGAGTTCAGCAAAAGAAAGAAGGTCATACAGGTTTGGAACAACATGAGGGTGATTAAATGATGACCAAATATTCATTTTGGATTAATTAATTAAGGATTAATTAAGGTGATTATATATATATCTTGCATACTTGAAAGAAAGTTTTCAAAGCAGAACTAACTTGAGACTGCTGGAAAAGGATGGAGCGAGTCGGGTCTATGCCACAGGCCAACAGACTGGCAGCCATGTCCAGGATGTTTTCTCGGAGCATCTGAGGGTCCTGAGGCTGGGTGATGGAATGAAGGTCTACGATGCTATACATGACTGTGCTATACTTGTCCTGCAGGGCCACCCAGCTCTCTAGAGCTCCCAGATAGTTCCCCAAGTGAGGAACACCCGTGGGCTGGATCCCTGAGAAGACCTGCGCTTTAGGGAGGCCCTGCAAAGAAAAAGAGAGAGGCTTGAGACAAAATCTGTTAAAAAGAAAGACAAACATTCAAGCAAAGGAGGGCATAAAAGTGAAGGCAAAGAAAGTTGGGGGTGTGCATACAGCCAGAAAGGAGACACCCTACGCAGTTTTATGAATGTTATCGAAGCGATAAATCCAAGGCACGTTTCACACTAACAGAGCACCCTACCGGGTGAGAGAGTGCTAGAGCGGAACTTCACCATAGCCAATGAAAACACTCCACAGTTCACAGCCAGCCAATAGCAGCTTTTAAGAGTGATACAGTCGTGGAATAACAATCACAGTAGTGGTCCTGCTCTAAACAGCAACAGAAGAAAGCAGTGCAATGCTATAAACCTATGTAGTATATTAAAGATTGGGAAGAATAAAACAAAGCGGTCGTTTTTAAATGTTTGGACTGAGAAGGAAGCCCACTACTCCTTAGTCTTTATTAAAAACAAAGAGAGATTCATGCCCACTGATTCCTGGACAAATATTGTTTTACTAGCAGGCCAAGTCTTCAGATGCAAAGCTTCCAAACTTCAGATTCAAAACTTACAAATTTCCATTTCCATCAGTCAACCTCCAAACAACTTACTACAACTGCCAAATAATCTTTGAACGTCATAAAAAGGTTAACCTTGCAACATAAAAACATTTTAGACGAGGAAAACACACATGAAAAGAGTCATGAACACCTGCATGGCTGTGTAAGAGGTGACTTACTTTGGGGCACATATACAATCTGAGATCTATGGCTGATCTGAAATCAGTCTGTCTTCAAGAAAGCCTATAGCCAGGGGAATAGTATCACTGATCCAAAGTCATTAGCTAGTTTTAGGAAAGGAGCAGGCTATTTATGCCATTACTGGGTGAGTAATTGCAGTGCAGTGGCCCGAATGCACAGGGCCTCTCTGAGGTGTCAGAAGTGATTTGGGGCAGAACGGAGCCTGGTTCATGTGTGTTCTCACCTTGCGTTGTTCCCCTCTTCCCCTCCGGCCGATCATTAACCATCCAGACATGGTAATGGTGTCATTTGAGACAATCACACATAAGCTGAAACAACACTGCGCCCAACTACCGAAGGAATAATCAACCTATCGCACCTCCCATCTACCGACAAGAAGGAATGTCTGAAAAATCTGATTTTTTTTATATTAATTTTTTTGACGACTGCAGTGATGATAGGGGAATTTTATTCACAAGGTACATTACATAGTAACATTAGAAATGCCCTTTTCGGTGTCATTCCTCATTATTTATTAGGGTGTAGCTATGGTTTTAACATTGATAGGGACATTTTCTAAACAGTTACTTTATACAGGAAATTCTTTATTAACTCTTTATTTATGTTTAATTTATATGTTTATTTTGCTGTGTTGATTCCATAAAACAATTAAACAAAAACAAAACAAAAACAAGCACCTTTTTTAACTTCCTTATTTAGTCTAAAGTCAAATGAAAAGGCCTATATTTTCAAATGTAAATTTGATTTCATAAAATAATGTCGAATGTACAAGCCTTGAGGTCCTTAAATGTAAAAGCAAACGTGTCAAGAATAAGCAATGCTGATGTCACACACAGATGTTAGACAGCATCAAACTTAATGTATAAAGTGAAGTAAAATCCTTTATTTTACAAATGAAATAATGACACAGAACACTCCTCCATTCTTACCTGCAGCAATGGCTCAGTTTTCTTTTACTCAGATTCACTGGGACTTGCTCGCTCTCCTCAGCTGTCCCATGCACCAGCACAAACTACTTCTTGATGACACTTGGCAGGAGCAGCAAGTTCTCTCCTAATTTTTTTTACACTAACAACCGCAACACTGTTGTACCACAGTACAGCAAAGTAGCAAAAAAATCCTCCATGTCTACCATATGGAGTAGACATTAAACCGTATGTGTGTGTGTGTGCACAAGCTGATAGAGTTACACAGTACACCTACAATCCCTGTTCTTACACTCATTTAGGCACTTTGTAGGTGTATTTAATTGTAAAACACTCTGTGTGTGTTCCAGTTGGTGTATGATTGAATAACTAAGTCTAGAAACAACTAAATACATGGGAACCTCCATTTGACCATTTGAGATGGACTGACCCTTTTGTATTTACATAGTGAAAATACTGTGATACAGTTATGGAAAAACAGAAGCTAGGCTATGTAAAATTCAGCTCCAAGGACACCATGAGACAGAATAAGAACACTTAATCTTCATTGCAAACATATTAAACGTGAAAACAGCATCTTACATTTTGCAAAATACCATGCTCAGACAGTACATGTTTTTTTTAAGCCAGTGGTTTTCAGATGTGGTCACATAGAGCAGAGAAAAACAATGAAATATGCAAATGATAAAATGCAACTAATATAATTAGCTTATCAGCTTTTAAAACCCTTTTCATATTTTTTGTTGTTGTGTATCCAATCAAAAACGACATCTTTTTCACTTGGTTAGAGCCAGCCAAATTAGGCAGACACCTACCGACCATATCAAATAACAAATATATAACAATGGGTTAATAATTTCGAACTTTCATTTTAGGGACATTTGTATTTGCACTTGATGGCCAATGTAAATTTGGGTTAGGGACGGACACAACGAGCATGTAATAACAGCTGGCCATTCAGATTTAATAAAGTTCTCAAAATTTGAGCTCTTTAAACTAAAAATCAGTACTTTACATGGAGAAACGATAAGGACCCTATAGAGCCATCCATAGCTTAACTCCTGGAACATCCTGCAGAGAGATGCCCTCTTTGCATGCCACTTCAAACACTGCCTTTCACCACTCTTTATGGTTCTGCAGGAAAGCATCAGCAGCTCGGTAAATGTGGAGAAGCTCTCCACAGGAGCTGATATCAGAGAGGGAGCGTGAGGCCAGCTCTGAACGGCACCTCTGACCCTCCCGCCCCAGTCCATTTGTCCCCCACTAAGCTTCAGACACACAGAACCTACTGTTACGGTGTCTATCTGCATCGCCTCACTCGCCCTATTAAAACAGACATCACGCTGAACAGCAGAAACACATGCCTTAATCCTGCCAATCTCCTCTGGGCTCCCAACAAAGCCCTGCTTTGGTGAAGTGTAGGCACCTTCCCCTGCCCGAGACGGTGGGGAATGTGTGTTTATGCCGTACCGAAACACACTCAGCTTGAAGCGAAGTGCGAACGGCTGAAAATAAAACAGGAACGAGACCCCGATTCGAAGGGAAAACACATTAGAGAAAGCAAGAGTGACAAAGCCAAAAAAGCAGAGAAAGAATGAGCAGGAGACAGAGCAAAAGAAGAGGTATTTGTGGGGAGGAGGGCGGCGTACAGGAGGTGGCAGGGGGGCAGGAGACGGAGCGTTTGATTAAATCTGCGGTTGACGTTTCGGACAGGTGAGATTGATGAGGTTCCTCTACGCTTCACACTGTGCGGAGAGCGCAGGGAGAGGAACAGAAACACGCAGTGTGGAGAGCCAGGGCTGGGGGCCCTCTCACACCGTGGGGTCCCCGGCCTGATTAATGGGGCTGGAGTCCCTTCAAAAACAGCGCTCCCAGCAGAAAGGGCCGCACCGTGCTCCAAAAATAACCAGGACGGGACAGCCGCTCCACTACGGACTGCGGCTTGGAGGCCAAACCCTGAACCATTTAGGACCAATCGCTTTTGTTTCACTACAATCCTCCCTCTGCTGATCGCATTACATATTAAAAGATAGGTTACGCTCAGTCTGACATGAAATATAATTATTTGCAAGCTGCACAGAAAAGCCTGCCGAAATCTCAAACCAAAACCCAACGCCTGGCACGGAGAATGATAAATGGCTTGCATGGATTATATTGCGATATTTGGACACTATATAAACTACACTAAGCAAATAAAGGACAAAGCCACTTCTGCCTTTTTCCCTTTTGAACCTCGAAAGGAAAAAAACAGAGGTGCTAGCCTACTAATGACAAATTAAACACATAAAAGTCACAACGAAGCAGAAATAACCTGCACACACCTCATAAATTTATCAATGTGTAATTATGGTAACACTCAGGAACTCCTGAGCCAGAGTTTTTTCCTTGTTCCCTTTCATTTCCTCCAGCGCTGTGTGTTGGTTTGAGCAGAACCCAGAAGTTCGATACCAGATAGTGGGTGTTATTCAATTAACCACGTCAGATTTCAGGTAACTGTAAGTCTACAGGGTATGGGGCAAAACTCCACACTGAAAAAAAAATTGATAGGGTTTACTTTAAAACGATATTCACTCTATGGCTGCATGATTATGACAAAAATCATAATTGTCGATTATTCCCTAGAAATTGTAATTGCGATTATTAATTACGATTATCACAATATACATCGAATTATGTTTATACCATTGTTTGATGCAACTGCATATGAAAATAAGCTTAAACACGCTTTTCTATAGTATTAAGCCTCAAATGTCAACTATAGATCAGATTGCTTTCTTCTTTAAATGATAAAAAAGTAAAAATGTGAATGGTATTATAATGTTATACTAAAAACTAAAATTTAAATAATGGGAAAAACCCTTAAGATAACATGTAGAAATAAAATGTATCTTAAGCACATCGAATAAGTGGACTTTGAATGATTAAATACTTGTGGCATCCATAATTGTAATCACAATTAGAAATTCGATTAATTGTGCAGCTCTAATTCACTCAGAAACTGCTAGCAAATTTCAGAAACATACTGAATTAAATGCAAAATTTTGAAGTATGAAAAAAGTTGAAAATATTCAAAATAAAACACTTTTCTCCTAAACCTTATATTAACTTGAAAAACATTTTTTTTTTCACAGCGCAGCAGTACTCAACAGGAATTTAGACCCAAAATACACTAAATTATCCAAAATATTACAATGGCTTGAGGAGTCTGGAGGAGTTATTCAGCACATATTATGTTCATCCTTCAGAATGATGAACCGAATTACACAGCGGAGTGTGAAATAAAGTGCTTAGCTGACATGTAAAAACAAATCGTCTAATTAATAAATACAATCAGGCCCGGCTCATGCGCGCCTGCTTTCCTTGAGTTTCCTCTCCGGGCGGCTCTGGGAGTAGGTTTAATGGTTTTAGCTGACATGAGAGTTAGAGCATTTAGACCTGAAGGAGAATTAAGAGCTGTTTCCTTTTTGTGCAACACGAGGCTGAGATGACTGATATCAGCCATTAAGACCACAGGCGATTAAGGGCCGGATAGGGAGAGTCATGTTTTATAACGCAGCTTAGAGCAAGGGCCCACTGCATCCTGCTGCCTCATACAGCAGCGTATGGAAGGATAATCAGGGAAGTTTCAGGATGCGATTTGAACAAAAGCTTAAAACGCTCTAAACAACTGCGTAAAACACTTACACAACAGGGGTATTTCAACAGCTCCAGAAACAGAACAAGAGTTTTCAACACAGAGTGAAAGGTTAATGCTGAATTTATTTTGCATTTGCTCGATGAATCTTGCTGGGTTTTGTGGTGAGAAACTCTAACAGGCTCATTTTATCCGCTTGCCACTATTTGACACGTTTCATTAATAATATTTATTTATAGGTATGGATTCCTTAAGGTCAAATTTCCCGCTCACTTATACTTGGACAGAAAAATCTGTGCTCATCTTTTCAGACTGCAGCTAAATGACTTTTTATAACCCTTTCTTTGCCCCCAAAATATGCTCCATGTTTTGACGTAAATCACACCTAGCAGCATTGTGAACGTCCGGATTAGCACGCAGTGCCTGACATTTGGAGAAAATTAATAGAAATGAAAACCAACACCTCATTTCAAATGTTGCTGCTGGTAATAAAGGACTGCTGGGACGGTTTTGACGTCTTTCTGTAACCTCACTCCCACAGTCGCAGCTCTCTGCGCTTTAGCGTCCCAAACGACACACTGCCTGTAGTTAACAAAACAGAGACTGGCTGCCAGCGGTGGACGCACATTCCTACACGGCAAGTGTGCTGAAGCCATCAAATAAAACTGGGTTGTCAATCAAGTCAAGGCAGTGGAGGCTTCACGTGCTCTGTAAAAGACTCACTAGTTATAATTTACTGTGCTCAGGTCCAGTTAGCATTACATACACTCAGGGAATTGCACTGTTAATTAACAGTTTCTTTACATACTCTGGTTCACTCCAAAAGCCGGAATTTCAATATGTATTAAAGGCTGTGATGGCTATTATAAAAAGTGTTATTTTAGGATGGTTTATAACAGGGAGACATGGCTAATTGAGCAAGAAGGAGCAGGTGAGCTTTTCAATCAGGGCCAAGATAATCCAAATATAAAAGGTTGAATTTTTTACAAAAATGGAACAACAAGTAGTTCTGGAAACGTTCTATGTCACTTAACCATTTCCAGAAGTATTCAAATATTCCAAGAACATCTCTGTCTACTGGAAAATCACAAATCTTCACAGTGAAATTCAAATGCTAAAACATATTGTAATAAAAAAGTGAGGCAATCTTAGTTCCGTAGTAATCATATAAATATTGTTTAGCAAAGGTAAAGAAATCTGATTAAAAATCATATTCTCCAGAACTCGTATGCCAAACTTCAGAGACAAGGACAGCCCTGTAAGAAATGTCTGAAAAAAAATTCATCAAAATTTTTATTATTTTCTTTTACGGTTTTCATGATTTAACATGAAAACAGTAATGCTACTTTCATGATGAACATCCAGCACAAGGGAAGTCAAATTTATAGAATTGCGTTCTACTCCTCTCAGAACATATTTTATAAAAACAAGTCTACAGACTGCTGTAATCTAAAACTGAATTACATATCAATTTTCCTGCTGTATCCTGCTGTTCAAACACCGAACCTCATTATCTTAAATCTTTGGAATAATGGAATTAAATAACTTATAAACACATCTACATACAATGCCAAACATTTTTTAATTAAAACTTGTTGTTTTTACAGATTGAGAATAAATTTAGATAATCTTAATTTTGTTATTGTTACCACACATGAAGTGAAAGATTTATGGATATGACAAAAAAATGTTCCAGCTCTCTGAAAATAAATTACTCTGGAAATATGTATCTCATTTGCTCATCAAAACTGCATTTATTTGATGAATATATATATATATATAGTGAAATATTACTACAATTTAACACTGTTTTGCAACTGTTTTCTATTAGAACATGTTTTAAGATGCAATTAATTTGTGTGATGGCAATGTTGAATTTTCATTTTTCAATTTTAAAGCTACAAATCTGCAGGACAGCAGAACCCCATTTCCTCACAGATAACCATGTCAAGATACTTAACTGCATGATACAGCTACATAAATGTAACTACCACTAGCATTAAACTATTCTTGACATTAATAAGCTTTAACAACTATGCACTCACAACAAATGTCACAAGCAATTACAAAGGCTTTTAAAACAGCTCCGTTATTTACACTCTATTAGCCTATACTTGAAAATACTGTTAAGACTAATGTAATGTGTTTAGATTTAAAATTACAGCTGTCGGATATTTTCAATTGTATTACAGAAGGTTTCCAATGAAGGTGAACCATGTGACAGATCCTCCGTAAAGCTGCCAAAATGGCAAATTATAAAATGGTAAAAAGAGAAGATTTTCTCACCGTCATTCCCGTCGCTTTCCCAGCTGTACATAATCTTCTGTGGGAATTACTCTTATAAACAAAACGAAACACAGATTTCACGTTAAACCTCAAGGAGAGCGCCATCTTGGCTTATTCATAAACATAGGCGTACGGTGTCCAATAAGGGACATGCGGCCAAAATACACACTGAGGGCAGAAGCTCAAGTTTAACTTGGAAGGAACTGCCCATGAAATTGCCACCTCTGCAAAATATTTTGTACCGTAACAAAATATCATAAAAGACCATTTAAGGAATTTCAATCAAATAAATAAATAGTAGATTTTAAATATTTTTTTATTATAATCATTTAAAAATTAATTTGAAAATAATAGTATGATGTTGTGATCTATAATACTATAGACACAGCCAGTTCTACTCATTAAAATATTTATTCGTGATAAAATAATAACTTTATAATTGTATTAGAGTCTTGCACACTTGCAGTTAATATGAGTCGTGCATTAATCTGAGTGGTGAAAGTTATTATGGGAATGGATTGATTGGGCGCAGGAAACGCAGAAAACATTATCTTGCCCCTTTGTTTATCGCTGTCACATAACAAATCTGCTTCAAAGATAAAATTACATGAATTTCTAATTAAAAAATTGAAATAAAAATGTAAAGCCTGAACAAATACTAGAAATCGTGAATATAAAAATTGGGAATCATAAGTTTCATACAAAGTGAAAGAGAAATGTGTCAAGTTTCACCAGGTGTCTTTTTTAATTAAATGATGTCAAACCGCCAACCAATCGCTGCATTGCTGATTTTGGTTTCTTGTATCGATATATCTGCCCTTTACGAGGAACACGAGAACGCGCATTAATCGTATGCTGCGTCCCATTGTGCGTCCATTTTATAATGCGCCCGTAAAGTATGTACTTTTTTGTTGCAGGAAAAATACACACAATTTTGAGTGTTTTAGTAGAACAGTACGCAAATACTATCATGTCATACAATTGCGTCTTTAATGGACCAATCGGTCGCGTAATCCTGTCCCTGTAAGCTGACCTGTCAGTCATCTTGTCACAGT
This sequence comes from Carassius auratus, assembly GCF_003368295.1. Lineage (NCBI taxonomy): Eukaryota > Metazoa > Chordata > Actinopteri > Cypriniformes > Cyprinidae > Carassius > Carassius auratus. The sequence goes on along the minus strand of NC_039251.1, from coordinate 16,827,233 downwards.
TAACATCCTCCACATTTAATTTCATTTCATTGAACTTATACCGTACAAGAGAGAAAAGAAGTAGCACACTGATCTTCAAGCCGCAGGTCTTTATGCAGAGAACTGTTCATATTTTCTGCATGATGCTTTTCATTGCTGTTGCAGATGGAATATAACATAGATAAATAAAAAATATTTTACCAGGTTAAATGTTGATTATTACATTTACAATACATTTACATTTACATTACTCAACCCCCTTATCTAAACCTCTCTACTTAACCGTAGGTCGCGCGCATCCGCCATGTCTGTAGTTTTTTTTTAACGCTTTTTATTCGTGATTGTAGTTCTCAACCGAATCATTCGTCAAAGCGCATTGGATTGTCGGTATTATTAGCTATTAGCTATTAGAGTGAACACGGTTCCACACTTCAAAAATCGACCTGAAATAGTAGGCCATCCGGGGACTTCTAGAATAGGCTACTATTTTCAACATATTATGCTTTTTGGCACATTAATTATAATCTCACATTTAGGATGGATAGTGAACATTGGGATGCAGGGTTAGACAACTTAATCCAAATATTTTAATCAAATCCGCAAATTCGTTTGAAGAACCAAATTAGTCAGAGATCAGTTATCATGATAAGAAAATCTGGCATCTTTCATATTATCTCATGTATTAAGCAAGGTGCGAAGAACGGCCCCCTATAAGTAAGCTATCCCATTAAAACAGCCTAACACTTAAACCTTCCTTTACACTGCAAAAGCATGAATGCTTAGTGATTGTGTCTGTGTCTCATAACCCAAGCAACCTACTAAAACAGACAGCATTTATGTTTATTACTAAAACAAATACCTTTGCTCAAATGTAGGCACATAAACTTAGTTTTGAGACAGAAAAAAAGTATCACAGTCCAAGTCCAGCATTTCATTTTATGTAATTATCGACCCCCTGGTTTTTCTAACAGATGTTTAAAAAAAGTACAAACAGTTCTCTGTTTTGCAGCGTTTCAGACTTCTTTAACCACATCTGCAGCTGATTAATCTCACCTTTGCATCTGGTTGTATTCACACACATATTCTATATTCAAGACTGTCTCCTGCGGCACTGTGCGCTGTAACACATAGACCGTGATCAAGCAGCATGTCTGTACCAAAACCTCACTTTGTGTTTGCATCATGCTGTATGATTCTCGTTCTCTCTGTTAGCTGTTAGTGCCTTTGGCATCTATTTCCTGACCACCCAGTTGCATTGCATTGTTTTGCACCCCTGTGAAGAGGAATTCTCATTATATTGTGATGATGATGATATTTCTCTCTCTTTTCCTAAAAATGTTAAAGGTGGTTTTACAACAACATCTTGTTAAAATGCCCACTTAATTTCTTCTTTTAATGTGCTGTAGCAAAATAAAAAGTTTGTGGTGTTTGGAAAAACCACTTATGCTTGCATTTGAGATTTTGTGTGTGTGATTGAGTATGTGTGACAGAAAGAGAAGGATGGAGAGACAATGAGAGAAAGAGAGCAAAGCAGGGTGGGTATGCAGAGACTGAACTGGCAGCACCCCACTGTGATAGACTTTAGGAAAATAATATGTGGCTAATCTCTGTGTTTGAGTGTGTGTGGTCCATGAATAACAACTCCAACTTTACTGAGGTTCCTTTGTTTTGCAAAAAGAATATCAGTTTATTTATATTTTTAAGCAATGGATAATCCAAATAAGTATATCTTCAATAGAGTGTAAGCAAAAAATCAAACGGAACGTGCTCCAAATTTAAGCATTTTTTATATATTCAAAGATACGTTTATAATGCACATATTTAAATAATGGTACAAAAACACTTGCTTTAGGAACTCGCTATAGAACAAGAAAATTGCCTCCTTTTTAATTTATAAATTGGAATTTGTATTCAAATTGTCTCACAAAAAAAAGTTGAATTGGGATGGCAAGACAAGAAATTTTCTGAATTATACATACATTTTTTGTTTTAATTGTACAATACATTCTGGGAAATAAGATCATTAATTACAGTTTAATGTAATGGAAGTAGCATCAAATCTTTTCTTCCACATTGTAATGAGCATTTGAGTGAAATGGAATCAAAATAAAAAAAAACATAGAACGTGGACTTGGCTCTATGTTTTTTGACAGAGGCAGATTTGAATGCAAGCTTTCAGTGATTGCAGTCTGTCATACATCACCAGAGAGAGACGTTTGTCATTTCACAAGAGGATTAAAAAAAATTACAAGTTTAAAAAATTGTTACATGGATGAATTGTTCATAATAAGATCACTAACATTAGTTAGAAAATAGACAGAGTGAATTTCTATTTCATGTTTATTCAAGGCCCATAAACCTTAAAAACAACAAAAGGCTTTTAAACCTTAAAGAAACAATTTTCTCTAAACTCTTTAAATCTGCCTCTTTATATTTAAATTAGATTCTGCATTCTGTTGGCCACCCCATTTAAATTCACTGTATTTCAGAAGGGGTGCATAGCTCTGCTATCAACTGTCAAAAAATTTTTGTTCCCATATTTATTGCATGCAAGGTCTGTCTGCTGTGTGAATGTCGACCTCTTTCATCGCCCTCCCTGATCACTAATTGTTCATCTCCTCACCACTGATTTATCTGCCCAACCACCCTCATATAGGTCTCTTCTGAAAAGCCTGACCAAGTTTCAAGTAATAGAACCAGGGCCTATTGACCGCCCCTGATGTGCTGTGGAGAGAATGGGCAGGGTGGCTGTAACCAACAGCCCACCTGTGATAATATATAGAGGCAGGGGGCCACGGCCCACCACGGGGCAAGGCTATGAGGGCACGGGCCTGGGGAATGCAGGGACTGGGCCTGGGCCTCAGCCTGCATCAACAGCTCCCTGACACGCCAGCATCCTGACACTGACAGACAGGCCTTCCCCTCTGACACTGAGCCCACGGGGCGCCTGCCACCCAAGTCGATGGATGGATGGATGGATGAAATGATGAGAAGATGGATAGGTAGATGGATGGCTTGGCTAAATAACAGTTCCATTTAATTTAAAAGTCCTAAAGAGCGCTTTTGGAAATTTCAATGTATTTTAATTATTTTTCCCCCTCCTACTTTGGTCCGTTAAGAAAAATAAACAGCTGGTGAGAAGTATTTTGTGTAAAGCAATGTTTGCTCCTGAAAGTAGGGTCTGGTTTCCATTACAACTATGCCATCATGTCTTGAATAGCCTGCAGGAGCGAGCAAGATAGAAGTCCAAGCAGACCGGGCCGGACTTTGGGTAGGCTGTGATGGAGTTATCTCTTTTACTGTTGTTCCTCCAGAATGCCACAGCTCCATTCACTGAGACCTGAGGCTTCACGTTAAGGGCAGGCCACCAGACGTCCCTCTCAGCTGTGGGGAACATGTGCTGTGGTCCTCCTGCCTGTCAGAGGCAACTGCGTGACTGTTTTCGAACAGCCAGGGAAGCAGCCAGCCGTGTGTGTCTGTGTGGTGCTGAGGTGGGAGGGGGTCGTCCCTCAGGATGGATGTGTTTCAACACCTTGTCTCCTTCTCTGTTATAGCGCTGACAGAACAGGAGGGAAAGAGTGACGGGGGTGGAGAAAGGGACTCTGCTCTCTCACTCCCATCTGCTGTCTTCACTCTCCCGCTATCATACAGTAAAGCACGAGTGTGGGGTCAAAGATCACGGTTAAGGTCATGAGCGTGGAGAAGATAAACTACATATAATACAGTGGCATTTTGATCTTGGCCAACAGAGACTCATGCACATAAATGAATATCTTAAACTACCGCTCATAAGCCTGTAGTTGATTAGATGATTTAATGTTTTTGAAAGAAGTCTCTTATGCTCAACAAGGCTGCATTTATTTGATCAAAAATACAGTAAAGCAATAATATTGTCAAAACTTATAAGAATAGTTTTCAATTTTAATAAATATTAAAATGTAGCCATTAAATGCAGCCTGCAGTCTTCAGTGTCACATGATCCTTCAGAAATCATTCTAATTTGCTGTTTTGGTCCTCAAGAAATGTTTCTTATTACTATTAATTTTGAAAACAGATGTGCTGCCTAATATTTTTCTCGAAACTGTAATCTTTTTTTCATGATCATTTGATGAAAAGTTCCCACACCATTTATTCAAAATAGAAATCTTTTATAAAATTCGACTTTGTCTTAACTCTTACTTTTGCTCAGTTAATTTTGCTATTTTGTGTGTTAGTATTGAAAAAAACTTTCAAACCTCGACCATCCACTTAAAGAAAGTTTTGCACATCAGAAGATATCGGGTGGCTGCCGTGACAGAGATTTCAAAAAAAGAAAATTACATGCTTCTGATTAGATGTCACAAACAGTAAATTGACAAGTTGCATTTAGAACCAACTTTTCATTATTTTTTAGGTTTGATGTAATTATTGAAATAATGATTTCCAGCTCTTCAAATCCATAATGATGTATATCAGAACGCTAATACTGGAAAAAGGAGACTTTTCCTAATTTGACCACAAAAAAAAAAAAAAGAAAAAACCCTGGTTATACGTGGATGGACATTATTATTGTGGTCTCCTTTTGATGGAAAAACAATAATTGCTCATTTTAATGGAAACTTTGCCCTAGTATATCCAAAAGCACCCTCTTGTTCTAAACCACTTTTTTAGGGCCCGAGCACCGATGGTGTGAGGACCCTCTTGTATCTGCTTTGTTTATTATTATTAGGGCCCGAGCACCGAAGGTGTGAGGACCCTATTGTATCTGCTTCGTTTATTATTATTATTATTATTATTATTATTATTATTATTATTACGGTGCCAAATGAATCGCCTTTTTGAAGGCCTAAACATACTCAAAAAGTCAGGAAAATTTGCACACACCTCCGAACTGGCGAAAATTTACGTCTGATATGGGTTTCAGAAGTGGGCGTGGCAAAATGGCTCGATAGCGCCACCTATACACGTTCAGCGTTGTGCGCCTCGAGCTACGTTTCACGCACATGTATGAAAATCGGTACACACATGTAACACACCAAGACCTACAAAAAAGACTCTTGGAGCAAAATTCTAAACCCAACAGGAAGTCAGTTATTTTTTATTTTATGAGCAAATTTTTTGTCATTTTTGCCATTTCCATGCGTTGTATTTTAACGAACTCCTCCTAGAGATTAATTCAGATCAACACCAAATTTGGTATGCCTAATCTAAAGGCCTCTGCGATGTTAAATTGCGAAGATCTTGAGTTTTCGTTCAAGTTCGTGTCCGTGGCGGCCTGGCGAATTTCGATGATTCGCCATGAAAAATGAAGTTGCTATAACTCAGACATACAATGTCCAATCTGCCCCAAACTTCACATGTTTGATGAGACTCCCAACCTGAACAGATTGACATGCCCATATTCAGTTATAGTCATAGCGCCACCTATTGGCAACAGGAAGTGTCATATTTTACACTGTGACGAACTACTCCTAGAAATTTTTTGACATCAATGTCTTTTTTGTGGTCAGTCTAATCTAAAGGCCTGTGCGATGTTCAGTTGTGAAGATCTTGAGTTTTCGTTAAAAGGCGTGTCCACGGCACCATGGTGAAGTTCGATGTCTCGCCATGTGAATAAAAGATGTTATAACTCAGGCATAAAATGTCCGATCTTCCCCAAACTTCACATGTGTGATAAGAGTCCTGACCTGAACAGATCTGCGGGCCAATATTCCACCGGGTGTGGCAGAATGGCTCGATAGCGCCACCTATACACTTTCAACGGAGTGTGCCTCGAGCTATGTTTCACGTACATGTACAAAAATTGGTACACACATGTAACTCACCAATATCTACAAAAAAGTCTCTTGGTACGAAATCCGAATCCCAACAGGAAGTCGGTTATTTTGAATTTTCCCTGCAAAATTGGTGTTGTTTTTGTCATTTTCAGGGGTTGTACTTTAACGAACTCCTCCTAGAGATTTATTCAGATCAACACCAAACTTGGTCAGTGTAATCTAAAGCCATTTGCGATGTTAAATTGCGAAGGACTTGAGGTTTCGTTAAAGGGCGTGTCCATGGCGGCCTGACAAATTTCGATGTTTCGCCATGAAAAAGGAAGTTGCTGTAACTCAGACATACAATGTCCAATCTGCCTCAAACTTCACATGTTAGATAAAACTTCTGCCCTTAACAGATCTACCTGCCCATATTCAGTCATAGTCATAGCACCACCTGCTGGCAACAGGAAGTGTCTTGTTTTACACTGCAAAGAACTACTCCAAGAAATTTTATGACATCAACATTTTATTTTGGTCAGTCTAATCTAAAGGTCTTTGCAATGTTCAATTGTGGAGATCTTTAGATTTTGTTAAAGGGCGTGTCCATGGCGCCATGACAAAATTTGATGTCTCGCCACAGCAAGAGAAGTTGTTGTAACTCAGGCTTGAAATGTTCGATATTCCCCAAACTTCACATGTTCGATAAGACTCCTAGCCTGAACACATATGAAGGCCAATATTCCATTATAATGATAGCGCCACCTATTGGCAACAGGAAAATTGGCACATATAAGTGACTTTGACATATTCCACTTATATTAACGATTTGAAATGCATATTTCTCACCTTCACCTTTTTACTAAAGCCACACGAGTGCGGTGAGCCCGGGTGCGAGGGCCCGTTCATCGCTGCTTGCAGCTTTAATTAGGGCCCGAGCACCGATGGTGTGAGGACCCTCTTGTATCTGCTTTGTTTATTATTAGGGCCCGAGCACCGAGGTGCGAGGACCCTCTTGTATCTGCTTTGTTTTTTAGGGCCCGAGCACCGAAGGTGTGAGGACCCTATTGTATCTGCTTCGTTTATTATTATTATTATTATTATTACGGTGCCAACTGAATCGCCTTTTTGAAGGCCTAAACATACTCAAAAAGTCAGGAAAATTTGCACACACCTCCGAACTGGCGAAAATTTACATCTGATATGGGTTTCAGAAGTGGGCGTGGCAAAATGGCTCGATAGCGCCACCTATACACGTTCAGCGGTGTGCGCCTCGAGCTACGTTTCACGCACATGTATGAAAATCGGTACACACATGTAACACACCAAGACCTACAAAAAAGACTCTTGGAGCAAAATTCTAAACCCAACAGGAAGTCAGTTATTTTTTATTTTATGAGCAAATTTTTTGCCATTTTTGCCATTTCCATGCGTTGTATTTTAACGAACTCCTCCTAGAGATTAATTCAGATCAACACCAAATTTGGTATGCCTAATCTAAAGGCCTTTGCGATGTTAAATTGCGAAGATCTTGAGTTTTCGTTCAAGTTCGTGTCCGTGGCGGCCTGGCGAATTTCGATGATTCGCCATGAAAAATGAAGTTGCTATAACTCAGACATACAATGTCAAATCTGCCTCAAACTTCACATGTTTGATGAGACTCCCAACCTGAACAGATTGACATGCCCATATTCAGTTATAGTCATAGCGCCACCTATTGGCAACAGGAAGTGACATATTTTACACTGCGACAAACTACTCATAGAAATTTTATGACATCAATGTCTTTTTTGTGGTCAGTCTAATCTAAAGGCCTGTGGGATGTTAAGTTATGAAGATCTTGAGTTTTCGTTAAAAGGCGTGTCCATGGCACCGTGACGAAGTTCGATGTCTCGCCATGGGAATAACAGATGTTATAACTCAGGCATAAAATGTCCGATCTTCCCCAAACTTCACATGTGTGATAAGAGTCCTGGCCTGAACACATCTGAAGGCAAATATTCCATCGGGTGTGGCAAAATGGCTCGATAGCGCCACCTATACACTTTCAACAAAGTGCGCTTCGGGCTATGTTTCACTTACATGTACAAAAATAGGTACGCACATGTAACACACCAATACCTACAAAAAAGTCTCTTGGTACGAAATCCGAATCCCAACAGGAAGTCGGTTATTTAGAATTTTCTCTGCAAAATTGGCGTTGTTTTTGCCATTTTCAGGGGTTGTACTTTAACGAACTCCTCTTAGAGATTTATTCAGATCAACACCAAACTCGGTAAGTGTAATCTAAAGGCCTTTGCAATGTTAAATTGCGAAGATCTTGAGGTTTCGTTAAAGGGCGTGTCCATGGCGGCCTGGCAAATTTCGATGTTTCGCCATGAAAAAGGAGGTTGCTGTAACTTAGAGATACAATGTCCAATCTGCCCCTAACTTCACATGTTAGATAAGACTTCTGCCCTTAACAGATCTACATGCCCATATTCAGTTATAGTCATAGCGCCACCTATTGGCAACAGGAAGTGACATGTTTTACGCTGTGACAAACTACGCCTAGAATTTTTTTGAGATGAACAAATATTT